>NW_027150136.1:0-82000 GCF_031143425.1 Pleurodeles waltl | reverse complement strand
TGGAAGTAAATTTGTGGCTCCTCTCAGATTCCAGAACTTTCTGCCACAGAAATGTGAGGAACATGTGTTTTTTTAGCCAAATTTTGAGGTTTGCAAAGGATTCTGGGTAACAGAACCTGGTCCGAGCCCCACAAGTCACCCCATCTTGGATTCCCCTAGGTCTCTAGTTTTCAGAAATGCACAGGTTTGGTAGGTTTCCCTTGGTGCCGGCTGAGCTAGAGGCCAAAATCTACAGGTAGGCACTTTGCAAAAAACACCTCTGTTTTCTTTCAAAAATTTGGATGTATACACGTTGCGCTTTGAGGCGTTTCCT
This sequence comes from Pleurodeles waltl, assembly GCF_031143425.1. Classification (NCBI taxonomy): domain Eukaryota; kingdom Metazoa; phylum Chordata; class Amphibia; order Caudata; family Salamandridae; genus Pleurodeles; species Pleurodeles waltl. Next base: position 81,687 of record NW_027150136.1, on the reverse strand, counting down.
GATGCGGGCGCTAGGCCTACCCACACAAGTGAGGTATCATTTTTATCGGGAGAATTGGGGGAACACTGGGTGGAAGGAAATTTGTGGCTCCTCTCAGATTCCAGAACTTTCTGCCACAGAAATGTGAGGAACATGTGTTTTTTTAGCCAAATTTTGAGGTTTGCAAAGGATTCTGGGTAACAGAACCTGGTCCGAGCCCCACAAGTCACCCCATCTTGGATTCCCATAGGTCTCTAGTTTCCAGAAATGCACAGGTGTGGTAGGCTTCTCTAGATGCCGGCTGAGCTAGAGGCCAAAATCTACAGGTAGGCACTTTGCAAAAAACACCTCTGTTTTCTTTCAAAAATTTGGATGTGTCCACGTTGCGCTTTGGGGCGTTTCCTGTTGCGGGCGCTAGGCCTACCCACACAAGTGAGGTATCATTTTTATCGGGAGACTTTGGGAAACACTGGGTGGAAGGAAATTTGTGGCTCCTCTCAGATTCCAGAACTTTCTGCCACAGAAATGTGAGGAACATGTTTTTTTTTAGCCAAATTTTGAGGTTTGCAAAGGATTCTGGGTAACAGAACCTGGTCCGAGCCCCACAAGTCACCCCATCTTGGATTCCCCTAGGTCTCTAGTTTTCAGAAATGCACAGGTGTGGTAGGTTTCTCTAGATGCCGGCTGAGCTAGAGGCCAAAATCTACAGGTAGGCACTTTGCAAAAAACACCTCTGTTTTCTTTCAAAATTTGGATGTGTCCACGTTGCGCTTTGGGGCGTTTCCTGTTGCGGGCGCTAGGCCTACCCACACAAGTGAGGTATCATTTTTATCGGGAGACTTGGGGGAATGCTGGGTGGAAGGAAATTTGTGGCTCCTCTCAGATTCCAGAACTTTCTGCCACAGAAATGTGAGGAACATGTGTTTTTTTAGCCAAAGTTTGAGGTTTGCAAAGGATTCTGGGTAACAGAACCTGGTCCGAGCCCCACAAGTCACCCCATCTTGGATTCCCCTAGGTCTCTAGTTTTCAGAAATGCACAGCTTTGGTAGGTTTCCCTAGGTGCCGGCTGAGCTAGAGGCCAAAATCTACAGGTAGGCACTTTGCAAAAAACACCTCTGTTTTCTTTCAAAAATGTGGATGTATACACGTTGCGCTTTGAGGCGTTTCCTGATGCGGGCGCTAGGCCTACCCACACAAGTGAGGTATCATTTTTATCGGGAGACTTGGGGGAACACTGGGTGGAAGGAAATTTGTGGCTCCTCTCAGATTCCAGAACTTTCTGCCACAGAAATGTGAGGAACATGTGTTTTTTTTAGCCAAATTTTGAGGTTTGCAAAGGATTCTGGGTAACAGAACCTGGTCCGAGCCCCACAAGTCACCCCATCTTGGATTCCCATAGGTCTCTAGTTTCCAGAAATGCACAGGTGTGGTAGGCTCCTCTAGATGCCGGCTGAGCTAGAGGCCAAAATCTACAGGTAGGCACTTTGCAAAAAACACCTCTGTTTTCTTTCAAAAATTTGGATGTGTCCACGTTGCGCTTTGGGGCGTTTCCTGTTGCGGGCGCTAGGCCTACCCACACAAGTGAGGTATCATTTTTATCGGGAGACTTGGGGGAATGCTGGGTGGAAGGAAATTTGTGGCTCCTCTCAGATTCCAGAACTTTCTGCCACAGAAATGTGAGGAACATGTGTTTTTTTAGCCAAATTTTGAGGTTTGCAAAGGATTCTGGCTAACAGAACCTGGTCCGAGCCCCACAAGTCACACCATCTTGGATTCCCCTAGGTCTCTAGTTTTCAGAAATGCACAGCTTTGGTAGGTTTCCCTAGGTGCTGGCTGAGCTAGAGGCCAAAATCTACAGGTAGGCACTTTGCAAAAAACACCTCTGTTTTCTTTAAAAAATTTGGATGTGTCCACGTTGCGCTTTGAGGCGTTTCCTGATGCGGGCGCTCGGCCTACCCACACAAGTGAGGTATCATTTTTATCGGGAGACTTGGGGAAACACTGGGTGGAAGGAAATTTGTGGCTCCTCCCATATTCCAGAACTTTCTGCCACAGAAATGTGAGGAACATGTGTTTTTTAAGCCAGATTTTGAGGTTTGCAAAGGATTCTGGGTAACAGAACCTGGTCCGAGCCCCACAAGTCACCCCATCTTGGATTCCCCTAGGTCTCTAGTGTTCAGAAATGCACAGGTGTGGTAGGTTTCTCTAGATGCCGGCTGAGCTAGAGGCCAAAATCTACAGGTAGGCACTTTGCAAAAAACACCTCTGTTTTCTTTCAAAAATTTGGATGTATACACGTTGCGCTTTGAGGCGTTTCCTGATGCGGGCGCTAGGCCTACCCACACAAGTGAGGTATCATTTTTATCGGGAGAATTGGGGGAACACTGGGTGGAAGGAAATTTGTGGCTCCTCTCAGATTCCAGAACTTTCTGCCACAGAAATGTGAGGAACATGTGTTTTTTTTAGCCAAATTTTGAGGTTTGCAAAGGATTCTGGGTAACAGAACCTGGTCCGAGCCCCACAAGTCACCCCATCTTGGATTCCCATAGGTCTCTAGTTTCCAGAAATGCACAGGTGTGGTAGGCTTCTCTAGATGCCGGCTGAGCTAGAGGCCAAAATCTACAGGTAGGCACTTTGCAAAAAACACCTCTGTTTTTCTTTCAAAAATTTGGATGTGTCCACGTTGCGCTTTGGGGCGTTTCCTGTTGCGGGCGCTAGGCCTACCCACACAAGTGAGGTATCATTTTTATCGGGAGACTTTGGGAAACACTGGGTGGAAGGAAATTTGTGGCTCCTCTCAGATTCCAGAACTTTCTGCCACAGAAATGTGAGGAACATGTTTTTTTTTAGCCAAATTTTGAGGTTTGCAAAGGATTCTGGGTAACAGAACCTGGTCCGAGCCCCACAAGTCACCCCATCTTGGATTCCCCTAGGTCTCTAGTTTTCAGAAATGCACAGGTGTGGTAGGTTTCTCTAGATGCCGGCTGAGCTAGAGGCCAAAATCTACAGGTAGGCACTTTGCAAAAACACCTCTGTTTTCTTTCAAAAATTTGGATGTGTCCACGTTGCGCTTTGGGGCGTTTCCTGTTGCGGGCGCTAGGCCTACCCACACAAGTGAGGTATCATTTTTATCGGGAGACTTGGGGGAATGCTGGGTGGAAGGAAATTTGTGGCTCCTCTCAGATTCCAGAACTTTCTGCCACAGAAATGTGAGGAACATGTGTTTTTTTAGCCAAAGTTTGAGGTTTGCAAAGGATTCTGGGTAACAGAACCTGGTCCGAGCCCCACAAGTCACCCCATCTTGGATTCCCCTAGGTCTCTAGTTTTCAGAAATGCACAGCTTTGGTAGGTTTCCCTAGGTGCCGGCTGAGCTAGAGGCCAAAATCTACAGGTAGGCACTTTGCAAAAAACACCTCTGTTTTCTTTCAAAAATGTGGATGTATACACGTTGCGCTTTGAGGCGTTTCCTGATGCGGGCGCTAGGCCTACCCACACAAGTGAGGTATCATTTTTATCGGGAGACTTGGGGGAACACTGGGTGGAAGGAAATTTGTGGCTCCTCTCAGATTCCAGAACTTTCTGCCACAGAAATGTGAGGAACATGTGTTTTTTTAGCCAAATTTTGAGGTTTGCAAAGGATTCTGGGTAACAGAACCTGGTCCGAGCCCCACAAGTCACCCCATCTTGGATTCCCATAGGTCTCTAGTTTCCAGAAATGCACAGGTGTGGTAGGCTCCTCTAGATGCCGGCTGAGCTAGAGGCCAAAATCTACAGGTAGGCACTTTGCAAAAAACACCTCTGTTTTCTTTCAAAATTTGGATGTGTCCACGTTGCGCTTTGGGGCGTTTCCTGTTGCGGGCGCTAGGCCTACCCACACAAGTGAGGTATCATTTTTATCGGGAGACTTGGGGGAATGCTGGGTGGAAGGAAATTTGTGGCTCCTCTCAGATTCCAGAACTTTCTGCCACAGAAATGTGAGGAACATGTGTTTTTTTAGCCAAATTTTGAGGTTTGCAAAGGATTCTGGCTAACAGAACCTGGTCCGAGCCCCACAAGTCACACCATCTTGGATTCCCCTAGGTCTCTAGTTTTCAGAAATGCACAGCTTTGGTAGGTTTCCCTAGGTGCTGGCTGAGCTAGAGGCCAAAATCTACAGGTAGGCACTTTGCAAAAAACACCTCTGTTTTCTTTAAAAAATTTGGATGTGTCCACGTTGCGCTTTGAGGCGTTTCCTGATGCGGGCGCTCGGCCTACCCACACAAGTGAGGTATCATTTTTATCGGGAGACTTGGGGAAACACTGGGTGGAAGGAAATTTGTGGCTCCTCCCATATTCCAGAACTTTCTGCCACAGAAATGTGAGGAACATGTGTTTTTTAAGCCAGATTTTGAGGTTTGCAAAGGATTCTGGGTAACAGAACCTGGTCCGAGCCCCACAAGTCACCCCATCTTGGATTCCCCTAGGTCTCTAGTGTTCAGAAATGCACAGGTGTGGTAGGTTTCTCTAGATGCCGGCTGAGCTAGAGGCCAAAATCTACAGGTAGGCACTTTGCAAAAAACACCTCTGTTTTCTTGCAAAAATTTGGATGTGTCCACGTTGCGCTTTGGGGCGTTTCCTGTTGCGGGCGCTAGGCCTACCCACACAAGTGAGGTATCATTTTTATCGGGAGACTTGGGGGAATGCTGGGTGGAAGGACATTTGTGGCTCCTCTCAGATTCCAGAACTTTCTGCCACAGAAATGTGAGGAACATGTGTTTTTTTAGCCAAATTTTGAGGTTTGCAAAGGATTCTGGGAAGCAGAACGTGGTCCGAGCCCCACAATTCACCCCATCTTGGATTCCCCTAGGTCTCTAGTTTTCAGAAATGCACAGCTTTTGTAGGTTTCCCTAGGTGCCGGCTGAGCTAGAGGCCAAAATCGACAGGTAGGCACTTTGCAAAAAACACCTCTGTTTTCTTTAAAAAATTTGGATGTATACACGTTGCGCTTTGAGGCGTTTCCTGATGCGGGCGCTAGGCCTACCCACTCAAGTGAGGTATCATTTTTATCGGGAGACTTGGGGAAACACTGGGTGGAAGGAAATTTGTGGCTCCTCCCAGATTCCAGAACTTTCTGCCACAGAAATGTGAGGAACATGTGTTTTTTTAGCCAGATTTTGAGGTTTGCAAAGGATTCTGGGTAACAGAACCTGGTCCGAGCCCCACAAGTCACCCCATCTTGGATTCCCATAGGTCTCTAGTTTCCAGAAATGCACAGGTTTGGTAGGTTTCCCTAGGTGCCGGCTGAGCTAGAGGCCAAAATCTACAGGTAGGCACTTTGCAAAAAACACCTCTGTTTTCTTTCAAAAATTTGGATGTATACACGTTGCACTTTGAGGCGTTTCCTGATGCGGGCGCTAGGCCTACCCACACAAGTGAGGTATCATTTTTATCGGGAGAATTGGGGGAACACTGGGTGGAAGGAAATTTGTGGCTCCTCTCAGATTCCAGAACTTTCTGCCACAGAAATGTGAGGAACATGTGTTTTTTTAGCCAAATTTTGAGGTTTGCAAAGGATTCTGGGTAACAGAACCTGGTCCGAGCCCCACAAGTCACCCCATCTTGGATTCCCCTAGGTCTCTAGTTTCCAGAAATGTACAGGTGTGGTAGGTTTCTCTAGATGCCGGCTGAGCTAGAGGCCAAAATCTACAGGTAGGCACTTTGCAAAAAACACCTCTGTTTTCTTTCAAAAATTTGGATGTGTCCACGTTGCGCTTTGGGGCGTTTCCTGTTGCGGGCGCTAGGCCTACCCACACAAGTGAGGTATCATTTTTATCGGGAGACTTGGGGGAATGCTGGGTGGAAGGAAATTTGTGGCTCCTCTCAGATTCCAGAACTTTCTGCCACAGAAATGTGAGGAACATGTGTTTTTTTTAGCCAAATTTTGAGGTTTGCAAAGGATTCTGGCTAACAGAACCTGGTCCGAGCCCCACAAGTCACACCATCTTGGATTCCCCTAGGTCTCTAGTTTTCAGAAATGCACAGCTTTGGTAGGTTTCCCTAGGTGCTGGCTGAGCTAGAGGCCAAAATCTACAGGTAGGCACTTTGCAAAAAACACCTCTGTTTTCTTTAAAAAATTTGGATGTGTCCACGTTGCGCTTTGAGGCGTTTCCTGATGCGGGCGCTCGGCCTACCCACACAAGTGAGGTATCATTTTTATCGGGAGACTTGGGGAAACACTGGGTGGAAGGAAATTTGTGGCTCCTCCCATATTCCAGAACTTTCTGCCACAGAAATGTGAGGAACATGTGTTTTTTAAGCCAGATTTTGAGGTTTGCAAAGGATTCTGGGTAACAGAACCTGGTCCGAGCCCCACAAGTCACCCCATCTTGGATTCCCCTAGGTCTCTAGTGTTCAGAAATGCACAGGTGTGGTAGGTTTCTCTAGATGCCGGCTGAGCTAGAGGCCAAAATCTACAGGTAGGCACTTTGCAAAAAACACCTCTGTTTTCTTGCAAAAATTTGGATGTGTCCACGTTGCGCTTTGGGGCGTTTCCTGTTGCGGGCGCTAGGCCTACCCACACAAGTGAGGTATCATTTTTATCGGGAGACTTGGGGGAATGCTGGGTGGAAGGACATTTGTGGCTCCTCTCAGATTCCAGAACTTTCTGCCACAGAAATGTGAGGAACATGTGTTTTTTTAGCCAAATTTTGAGGTTTGCAAAGGATTCTGGGAAGCAGAACGTGGTCCGAGCCCCACAATTCACCCCATCTTGGATTCCCCTAGGTCTCTAGTTTTCAGAAATGCACAGCTTTTGTAGGTTTCCCTAGGTGCCGGCTGAGCTAGAGGCCAAAATCTACAGGTAGGCACTTTGCAAAAAACACCTCTGTTTTCTTTAAAAAATTTGGATGTATACACGTTGCGCTTTGAGGCGTTTCCTGATGCGGGCGCTAGGCCTACCCACTCAAGTGAGGTATCATTTTTATCGGGAGACTTGGGGAAACACTGGGTGGAAGGAAATTTGTGGCTCCTCCCAGATTCCAGAACTTTCTGCCACAGAAATGTGAGGAACATGTGTTTTTTTAGCCAGATTTTGAGGTTTGCAAAGGATTCTGGGTAACAGAACCTGGTCCGAGCCCCACAAGTCACCCCATCTTGGATTCCCATAGGTCTCTAGTTTCCAGAAATGCACAGGTTTGGTAGGTTTCCCTAGGTGCCGGCTGAGCTAGAGGCCAAAATCTACAGGTAGGCACTTTGCAAAAAACACCTCTGTTTCTTTCAAAAATTTGGATGTATACACGTTGCACTTTGAGGCGTTTCCTGATGCGGGCGCTAGGCCTACCCACACAAGTGAGGTATCATTTTTATCGGGAGAATTGGGGGAACACTGGGTGGAAGGAAATTTGTGGCTCCTCTCAGATTCCAGAACTTTCTGCCACAGAAATGTGAGGAACATGTGTTTTTTTAGCCACATTTTGAGGTTTGCAAAGGATTCTGGGTAACAGAACCTGGTCCGAGCCCCACAAGTCACCCCATCTTGGATTCCCCTAGGTCTCTAGTTTCCAGAAATGTACAGGTGTGGTAGGTTTCTCTAGATGCCGGCTGAGCTAGAGGCCAAAATCTACAGGTAGGCACTTTGCAAAAAACACCTCTGTTTTCTTTCAAAAATTTGGATGTGTCCACGTTGCGCTTTGGGGCGTTTCCTGTTGCGGGCGCTAGGCCTACCCACACAAGTGAGGTATCATTTTTATCGGGAGACTTGGGGGAATGCTGGGTGGAAGGAAATTTGTGGCTCCTCTCAGATTCCAGAACTTTCTGTCACAGAAATGTGAGGAACATGTGTTTTTTTAGCCAAATTTTGAGGTTTGCAAAGGATTCTGGGTAACAGAACCTGGTCCGAGCCCCACAAGTCACCCCATCTTGGATTCCCCTAGGTCTCTAGTTTTCAGAAATGCACAGGTTTGGTAGGTTTCCCTAGGTGCCGGCTGAGCTAGAGGCCAAAATCTACAGGTAGGCACTTTGCAAAAAACACCTCTGTTTTCTTTCAAAAATTTGGATGTATACACGTTGCGCTTTGAGGCGTTTCCTGATGCAGGCGCTAGGCCTACCCACACAAGTGAGGTATCATTTTTATCGGGAGACTTGGGGGAACACTGGGTGGAAGGAAATTTGTGGCTCCTCTCAGATTCCAGAACTTTCTGCCACAGAAATGTGAGGAACATGTGTTTTTGTAGCCAAATTTTGAGGTTTGCAAAGGATTCTGGGTAACAGAACCTGGTCCGAGCCTCACAAGTCACCCCATCTTGGATTCCCCTAGGTCTCTAGTTTTCAGAAATGCACAGGTGTGGTAGGTTTCTCTAGATGCCGGCTGAGCTAGAGGCCAAAATCTACAGGTAGGCACTTTGCAAAAAACACCTCTGTTTTCTTTCAAAAATTTGGATGTGTCCACGTTGCGCTTTGGGGCGTTTCCTGTTGCGGGCGCTAGGCCTACCCACACAAGTGAGGCATCATTTTTATCGGGAGACTTGGGGGAATGCTGGGTGGAAGTAAATGTGTGGCTCCTCTCAGATTCCAGAACTTTCTGCCACAGAAATGTGAGGAACATGTGTTTTTTTAGCCAAATTTTGAGGTTTGCAAAGGATTCTGGGTAACAGAACCTGGTCCGAGCCCCACAAGTCACCCCATCTTGGATTCCCCTAGGTCTCTAGTTTTCAGAAATGCACAGGTTTGGTAGGTTTCCCTAGGTGCCGGCTGAGCTAGAGGCCAAAATCTACAGGTAGGCACTTTGCAAAAAACACCTCTGTTTTCTTTCAAAAATTTGGATGTATACACGTTGCGCTTTGAGGCGTTTCCTGATGCGGGCGCTAGGCCTACCCACACAAGTGAGGTATCATTTTTATCGGGAGAATTGGGGAAACACTGGGTGGAAGGAAATTTGTGGCTCCTCTCAGATTCCAGAACTTTCTGCCACAGAAATGTGAGGAACATGTGTTTTTTTAGCCACATTTTGAGGTTTGCAAAGGATTCTGGGTAACAGAACCTGGTCCGAGCCCCACAAGTCACCCCATCTTGGATTCCCCTAGGTCTCTAGTTTCCAGAAATGTACAGGTGTGGTAGGTTTCTCTAGATGCCGGCTGAGCTAGAGGCCAAAATCTACAGGTAGGCACTTTGCCAAAAACACCTCTGTTTTCTTTCAAAAATTTGGATGTGTCCACGTTGCGCTTTGGGGCGTTTCCTGTTGCGGGCGCTAGGCCTACCCACACAAGTGAGGTATCATTTTTATCGGGAGACTTGGGGGAATGCTGGGTGGAAGGAAATTTGTGGCTCCTCTCAGATTCCAGAACTTTCTGTCACAGAAATGTGAGGAACATGTGTTTTTTTAGCCAAATTTTGAGGTGTGCAAAGGATTCTGGGTAACAGAACCTGGTCCGAGCCCCACAAGTCACCCCATCTTGGATTCCCCTAGGTCTCTAGTTTTCAGAAATGCACAGCTTTGGTAGGTTTCCCTAGGTGCCGGCTGAGCTAGAGGCCAAAATCTACAGGTAGGCACATTGCAAAAAACACCTCTGTTTTCTTTAAAAAATGTGGATGTGTACACGTTGCGCTTTGAAGCGTTTCCTGATGCGGGCGCTAGGCCTACCCACACAAGTGAGGTATCATTTTTATCGGGAGACTTTGGGAAACACTGGGTGGAAGGAAATTTGTGGCTCCTCTCAGATTCCAGAACTTTCTGCCACAGAAATGTGAGGAACATGTTTTTTTTTAGCCAAATTTTGAGGTTTGCAAAGGATTCTGGGTAACAGAACCTGGTCCGAGCCCCACAAGTCACCCCATCTTGGATTCCCCTAGGTCTCTAGTTTTCAGAAATGCACAGGTGTGGTAGGTTTCTCTAGATGCCGGCTGAGCTAGAGGCCAAAATCTACAGGTAGGCACTTTGCAAAAAACACCTCTGTTTTCTTTAAAAAATTTGGATGTGTCCACGTTGCGCTTTGGGGCGTTTCCTGTTGCGGGCGCTAGGCCTACCCACACAAGTGAGGTATCATTTTTATCGGGAGACTTGGGGGAATGCTGGGTGGAAGGAAATTTGTGGCTCCTCTCAGATTCCAGAACTTTCTGCCACAGAAATGTGAGGAACATGTTTTTTTTTAGCCAAATTTTGAGGTTTGCAAAGGATTCTGGGTAACAGAACCTGGTCCGAGCCCCACAAGTCACCCCATCTTGGATTCCCCTAGGTCTCTAGTTTTCAGAAATGCACAGGTGTGGTAGGTTTCTCTAGATGCCGGCTGAGCTAGAGGCCAAAATCTACAGGTAGGCACTTTGCAAAAAACACCTCTGTTTTCTTTAAAAAATGTGGATGTATACACGTTGCGCTTTGAGGCGTTTCCTGATGCGGGCGCTAGGCCTACCCACACAAGTGAGGTATCATTTTTATCGGGAGACTTGGGGGAACACTGGGTGGAAGGAAATTTGTGGCTCCTCTCAGATTCCAGAACTTTCTGCCACAGAAATGTGAGGAACATGTGTTTTTTTAGCCAAATTTTGAGGTTTGCAAAGGATTCTGGGTAACAGAACCTGGTCCGAGCCCCACAAGTCACCCCATCTTGGATTCCCATAGGTCTCTAGTTTCCAGAAATGCACAGGTGTGGTAGGCTTCTCTAGATGCCGGCTGAGCTAGAGGCCAAAATCTACAGGTAGGCACTTTGCAAAAAACACCTCTGTTTTCTTTCAAAAATTTGGATGTGTCCACGTTGCGCTTTGGGGCGTTTCCTGTTGCGGGCGCTAGGCCTACCCACACAAGTGAGGTATCATTTTTATCGGGAGACTTGGGGGAATGCTGGGTGGAAGGAAATTTGTGGCTCCTCTCAGATTCCAGAACTTTCTGCCACAGAAATGTGAGGAACATGTGTTTTTTTAGCCAAATTTTGAGGTTTGCAAAGGATTCTGGCTAACAGAACCTGGTCCGAGCCCCACAAGTCACACCATCTTGGATTCCCCTAGGTCTCTAGTTTTCAGAAATGCACAGCTTTGGTAGGTTTCCCTAGGTGCTGGCTGAGCTAGAGGCAAAAATCTACAGGTAGGCACTTTGCAAAAAACACCTCTGTTTTCTTTAAAAAATTTGGATGTGTACACGTTGCGCTTTGAGGCGTTTCCTGATGCGGGCGCTAGGCCTACCCACACAAGTGAGGTATCATTTTTATCGGGAGACTTGGGGAAACACTGGGTGGAAGGAAATTTGTGGCTCCTCCCAGATTCCAGAACTTTCTGCCACAGAAATGTGAGGAACATGTGTTTTTTTAGCCAAATTTTGAGGTTTGCAAAGGATTCTGGGTAACAGAACCTGGTCTGAGCCCCAAAAGTCACCCCATCTTGGATTCCCCTAGGTCTCTAGTTTTCAGAAATGCACAGGTGTGGTAGGTTTCTCTAGATGCCGGCTGACGAAGAGGCCAAAATCTACAGGTAGGCACTTTGCAAAAAACACCTCTGTTTTCTTTCAAAAATTTGGATGTGTCCACGTTGCGCTTTGGGGCGTTTCCTGTTGCGGGCGCTAAGCCTACCCACACAAGTGAGGTATCATTTTTATCGGGAGACTTGGGGGAATGCTGGGTGGAAGGAAATGTGTGGCTCCTCTCGGATTCCAGAACTTTTTGCCACAGAAATGTGAGGGACATGTGTTTTTTTAGCCAAATTTTGAGGTTTGCAAAGGATTCTGGGTAACAGAACCTGGTCCGAGCCCCACAAGTCACCCCATCTTGGATTCCCATAGGTCTCTAGTTTCCAGAAATGCACAGGTTTGGTAGGTTTCCCTAGGTGCCGGCTGAGCTAGAGGCCAAAATCTACAGGTAGGCACTTTGCAAAAAACACCTCTGTTTTCTTTAAAAAATTTGGATGTATACACGTTGCGCTTTGAGGCGTTTCCTGATGCGGGCGCTAGGCCTACCCACACAAGTGAGGTATCATTTTTATCGGGAGAATTGGGGGAACACTGGGTGGAAGGAAATTCGTGGCTCCTCTCAGATTCCAGAACTTTCTGCCACAGAAATGTGAGGAACATGTTTTTTTTTAGCCAAATTTTGAGGTTTGCAAAGGATTCTGGGTAACAGAACCTGGTCCGAGCCCCACAAGTCACCCCATCTTGGATTCCCCTAGGTCTCTAGTTTTCAGAAATGCACAGGTGTGGTAGGTTTCTCTAGATGCCGGCTGAGCTAGAGGCCAAAATCTACAGGTAGGCACTTTGCAAAAAACACCTCTGTTTTCTTTCAAAAATTTGGATGTGTCCACGTTGCGCTTTGGGGCGTTTCCTGTTGCGGGCGCTAGGCCTACCCACACAAGTGAGGTATCATTTTTATCGGGAGACTTGGGGGAATGCTGGGTGGAAGGAAATTTGTGGCTCCTCTCAGATTCCAGAACTTTCTGCCACAGAAATGTGAGGAACATGTGTTTTTTTAGCCAAATTTTGAGGTTTGCAAAGGATTCTGGGTAACAGAACCTGGTCCGAGCCCCACAAGTCACCCCATCTTGGATTCCCCTAGGTCTCTAGTTTTCAGAAATGCACAGCTTTGGTAGGTTTCCCTAGGTGCCGGCTGAGCTAGAGGCCAAAATCTACAGGTAGGCACTTTGCAAAAAACACCTCTGTTTTCTTTAAAAAATGTGGATGTATACACGTTTTGCTTTGAGGCGTTTCCTGATGCGGGCGCTAGGCCTACCCACACAAGTGAGGTATCATTTTTATCGGGAGACTTGGGGGAACACTGGGTGGAAGGAAATTTGTGGCTCCTCTCAGATTCCAGAACTTTCTGCCACAGAAATGTGAGGAACATGTGTTTTTGTAGCCAAATTTTGAGGTTTGCAAAGGATTCTGGGTAACAGAACCTGGTCCGAGCCTCACAAGTCACCCCATCTTGGATTCCCCTAGGTCTCTAGTTTTCAGAAATGCACAGGTGTGGTAGGTTTCTCTAGATGCCGGCTGAGCTAGAGGCCAAAATCTACAGGTAGGCACTTTGCAAAAAACACCTCTGTTTTCTTTCAAAAATTTGGATGTGTCCACGTTGCGCTTTGGGGCGTTTCCTGTTGCGGGCGCTAGGCCTACCCACACAAGTGAGGCATCATTTTTATCGGGAGACTTGGGGGAATGCTGGGTGGAAGTAAATGTGTGGCTCCTCTCAGATTCCAGAACTTTCTGCCACAGAAATGTGAGGAACATGTGTTTTTTTAGCCAAATTTTGAGGTTTGCAAAGGATTCTGGGTAACAGAACCTGCTCCGAGCCCCACAAGTCACCCCATCTTGGATTCCCCTAGGTCTCTAGTTTTCAGAAATGCACAGGTTTGGTAGGTTTCCCTAGGTGCCGGCTGAGCTAGAGGCCAAAATCTACAGGTAGGCACTTTGCAAAAAACACCTCTGTTTTCTTTCAAAAATTTGGATGTATACACGTTGCGCTTTGAGGCGTTTCCTGATGCGGGCGCTAGGCCTACCCACACAAGTGAGGTATCATTTTTATCGGGAGAATTGGGGAAACACTGGGTGGAAGGAAATTTGTGGCTCCTCTCAGATTCCAGAACTTTCTGCCACAGAAATGTGAGGAACATGTGTTTTTTTAGCCACATTTTGAGGTTTGCAAAGGATTCTGGGTAACAGAACCTGGTCCGAGCCCCACAAGTCACCCCATCTTGGATTCCCCTAGGTCTCTAGTTTCCAGAAATGTACAGGTGTGGTAGGTTTCTCTAGATGCCGGCTGAGCTAGAGGCCAAAATCTACAGGTAGGCACTTTGCAAAAAACACCTCTGTTTTCTTTCAAAAATTTGGATGTGTCCACGTTGCGCTTTGGGGCGTTTCCTGTTGCGGGCGCTAGGCCTACCCACACAAGTGAGGTATCATTTTTATCGGGAGACTTGGGGGAATGCTGGGTGGAAGGAAATTTGTGGCTCCTCTCAGATTCCAGAACTTTCTGTCACAGAAATGTGAGGAACGTGTGTTTTTTTAGCCAAATTTTGAAGTGTGCAAAGGATTCTGGGTAACAGAACCTGGTCCGACCCCCACAAGTCACCCCATCTTGGATTCCCCTAGGTCTCTAGTTTTCAGAAATGCACAGCTTTGGTAGGTTTCCCTAGGTGCCGGCTGAGCTAGAGGCCAAAATCTACAGGTAGGCACATTGCAAAAAACACCTCTGTTTTCTTTAAAAAATGTGGATGTGTACACGTTGCGCTTTGAAGCGTTTCCTGATGCGGGCGCTAGGCCTACCCACACAAGTGAGGTATCATTTTTATCGGGAGACTTTGGGAAACACTGGGTGGAAGGAAATTTGTGGCTCCTCTCAGATTCCAGAACTTTCTGCCACAGAAATGTGAGGAACATGTTTTTTTTTAGCCAAATTTTGAGGTTTGCAAAGGATTCTGGGTAACAGAACCTGGTCCGAGCCCCACAAGTCACCCCATCTTGGATTCCCCTAGGTCTCTAGTTTTCAGAAATGCACAGGTGTGGTAGGTTTCTCTAGATGCCGGCTGAGCTAGAGGCCAAAATCTACAGGTAGGCACTTTGCAAAAAACACCTCTGTTTTCTTTCAAAAATTTGGATGTGTCCACGTTGCGCTTTGGGGCGTTTCCTGTTGCGGGCGCTAGGCCTACCCACACAAGTGAGGTATCATTTTTATCGGGAGACTTGGGGGAATGCTGGGTGGAAGGAAATTTGTGGCTCCTCTCAGATTCCAGAACTTTCTGCCACAGAAATGTGAGGAACATGTTTTTTTTTAGCCAAATTTTGAGGTTTGCAAAGGATTCTGGGTAACAGAACCTGGTCCGAGCCCCACAAGTCACCCCATCTTGGATTCCCCTAGGTCTCTAGTTTTCAGAAATGCACAGGTGTGGTAGGTTTCTCTAGATGCCGGCTGAGCTAGAGGCCAAAATCTACAGGTAGGCACTTTGCAAAAAACACCTCTGTTTTCTTTAAAAAATGTGGATGTATACACGTTGCGCTTTGAGGCGTTTCCTGATGCGGGCGCTAGGCCTACCCACACAAGTGAGGTATCATTTTTATCGGGAGACTTGGGGGAACACTGGGTGGAAGGAAATTTGTGGCTCCTCTCAGATTCCAGAACTTTCTGCCACAGAAATGTGAGGAACATGTGTTTTTTTAGCCAAATTTTGAGGTTTGCAAAGGATTCTGGGTAACAGAACCTGGTCCGAGCCCCACAAGTCACCCCATCTTGGATTCCCATAGGTCTCTAGTTTCCAGAAATGCACAGGTGTGGTAGGCTTCTCTAGATGCCGGCTGAGCTAGAGGCCAAAATCTACAGGTAGGCACTTTGCAAAAAACACCTCTGTTTTCTTTCAAAAATTTGGATGTGTCCACGTTGCGCTTTGGGGCGTTTCCTGTTGTGGGCGCTAGGCCTACCCACACAAGTGAGGTATCATTTTTATCGGGAGACTTGGGGGAATGCTGGGTGGAAGGAAATTTGTGGCTCCTCTCAGATTCCAGAACTTTCTGCCACAGAAATGTGAGGAACATGTGTTTTTTTAGCCAAATTTTGAGGTTTGCAAAGGATTCTGGCTAACAGAACCTGGTCCGAGCCCCACAAGTCACACCATCTTGGATTCCCCTAGGTCTCTAGTTTTCAGAAATGCACAGCTTTGGTAGGTTTCCCTAGGTGCTGGCTGAGCTAGAGGCAAAAATCTACAGGTAGGCACTTTGCAAAAAACACCTCTGTTTTCTTTAAAAAATTAGGATGTGTACACGTTGCGCTTTGAGGCGTTTCCTGATGCGGGCGCTAGGCCTACCCACACAAGTGAGGTATCATTTTTATCGGGAGACTTGGGGAAACACTGGGTGGAAGGAAATTTGTGGCTCCTCCCAGATTCCAGAACTTTCTGCCACAGAAATGTGAGGAACATGTGTTTTTTTAGCCAAATTTTGAGGTTTGCAAAGGATTCTGGGTAACAGAACCTGGTCTGAGCCCCAAAAGTCACCCCATCTTGGATTCCCCTAGGTCTCTAGTTTTCAGAAATGCACAGGTGTGGTAGGTTTCTCTAGATGCCGGCTGACGAAGAGGCCAAAATCTACAGGTAGGCACTTTGCAAAAAACACCTCTGTTTTCTTTCAAAAATTTGGATGTGTCCACGTTGCGCTTTGGGGCGTTTCCTGTTGCGGGCGCTAGGCCTACCCACACAAGTGAGGTATCATTTTTATCGGGAGACTTGGGGGAATGCTGGGTGGAAGGAAATTTGTGGCTCCTCTCAGATTCCAGAACTTTCTGCCACAGAAATGTGAGGAACATGTGTTTTTTTAGCCAAATTTTGAGGTTTGCAAAGGATTCTGGGTAACAGAACCTGGTCCGAGCCCCACAAGTCACCCCATCTTGGATTCCCCTAGGTCTCTAGTTTTCAGAAATGCACAGCTTTGGTAGGTTTCCCTAGGTGCCGGCTGAGCTAGAGGCCAAAATCTACAGGTAGGCACTTTGCAAAAAACACCTCTGTTTTCTTTCAAAAATGTGGATGTATACACGTTGCGCTTTGAGGCGTTTCCTGATGCGGGCGCTAGGCCTACCCACACAAGTGAGGTATCATTTTTATCGGGAGACTTGGGGGAACACTGGGTGGAAGGAAATTTGTGGCTCCTCTCAGATTCCAGAACTTTCTGCCACAGAAATGTGAGGAACATGTGTTTTTTTAGCCAAATTTTGAGGTTTGCAAAGGATTCTGGGTAACAGAACCTGGTCCGAGCCCCACAAGTCACCCCATCTTGGATTCCCATAGGTCTCTAGTTTCCAGAAATGCACAGGTGTGGTAGGCTTCTCTAGATGCCGGCTGAGCTAGAGGCCAAAATCTACAGGTAGGCACTTTGCAAAAAACACCTCTGTTTTCTTTCAAAAATTTGGAAGTGTCCACGTTGCGCTTTGGGGCGTTTCCTGTTGCGGGCGGTAGGCCTACCCACACAAGTGAGGTATCATTTTTATCGGGAGACTTGGGGGAATGCTGGGTGGAAGGAAATTTGTGGCTCCTCTCAGATTCCAGAACTTTCTGCCACAGAAATGTGAGGAACATGTGTTTTTTTAGCCAAATTTTGAGGTTTGCAAAGGATTCTGGCTAACAGAACCTGGTCCGAGCCCCACAAGTCACCCCATCTTGGATTCCCCTAGGTCTCTAGTTTTCAGAAATGCACAGGTTTGGTAGGTTTCCCTAGGTGCCGGCTGAGCTAGAGGCCAAAATCTACAGGTAGGCACTTTGCAAAAAACACCTCTGTTTTCTTTCAAAAATTTGGATGTATACACGTTGCGCTTTGAGGCGTTTCCTGATGCGGGCGCTAGGCCTACCCACACAAGTGAGGTATCATTTTTATCGGGAGAATTGGGGAAACACTGGGTGGAAGGAAATTTGTGGCTCCTCTCAGATTCCAGAACTTTCTGCCACAGAAATGTGAGGAACATGTGTTTTTTTAGCCACATTTTGAGGTTTGCAAAGGATTCTGGGTAACAGAACCTGGTCCGAGCCCCACAAGTCACCCCATCTTGGATTCCCCTAGGTCTCTAGTTTCCAGAAATGTACAGGTGTGGTAGGTTTCTCTAGATGCCGGCTGAGCTAGAGGCCAAAATCTACAGGTAGGCATTTTGCAAAAAACACCTCTGTTTTCTTTCAAAAATTTGGATGTGTCCACGTTGCGCTTTGGGGCGTTTCCTGTTGCGGGCGCTAGGCCTACCCACACAAGTGAGGTATCATTTTTATCGGGAGACTTGGGGGAATGCTGGGTGGAAGGAAATTTGTGGCTCCTCTCAGATTCCAGAACTTTCTGTCACAGAAATGTGAGGAACATGTGTTTTTTTAGCCAAATTTTGAAGTGTGCAAAGGATTCTGGGTAACAGAACCTGGTCCGAGCCCCACAAGTCACCCCATCTTGGATTCCCCTAGGTCTCTAGTTTTCAGAAATGCACAGCTTTGGTAGGTTTCCCTAGGTGCCGGCTGAGCTAGAGGCCAAAATCTACAGGTAGGCACATTGCAAAAAACACCTCTGTTTTCTTTAAAAAATGTGGATGTGTACACGTTGCGCTTTGAAGCGTTTCCTGATGCGGGCGCTAGGCCTACCCACACAAGTGAGGTATCATTTTTATCGGGAGACTTTGGGAAACACTGGGTGGAAGGAAATTTGTGGCTCCTCTCAGATTCCAGAACTTTCTGCCACAGAAATGTGAGGAACATGTTTTTTTTTAGCCAAATTTTGAGGTTTGCAAAGGATTCTGGGTAACAGAACCTGGTCCGAGCCCCACAAGTCACCCCATCTTGGATTCCCCTAGGTCTCTAGTTTTCAGAAATGCACAGGTGTGGTAGGTTTCTCTAGATGCCGGCTGACGAAGAGGCCAAAATCTACAGGTAGGCACTTTGCAAAAAACACCTCTGTTTTCTTTCAAAAATTTGGATGTGTCCACGTTGCGCTTTGGGGCGTTTCCTGTTGCGGGCGCTAGGCCTACCCACACAAGTGAGGTATCATTTTTATCGGGAGACTTGGGGGAATGCTGGGTGGAAGGAAATTTGTGGCTCCTCTCAGATTCCAGAACTTTCTGCCACAGAAATGTGAGGAACATGTGTTTTTTTAGCCAAATTTTGAGGTTTGCAAAGGATTCTGGGTAACAGAACCTGGTCCGAGCCCCACAAGTCACCCCATCTTGGATTCCCCTAGGTCTCTAGTTTTCAGAAATGCACAGCTTTGGTAGGTTTCCCTAGGTGCCGGCTGAGCTAGAGGCCAAAATCTACAGGTAGGCACTTTGCAAAAAACACCTCTGTTTTCTTTCAAAAATGTGGATGTATACACGTTGCGCTTTGAGGCGTTTCCTGATGCGGGCGCTAGGCCTACCCACACAAGTGAGGTATCATTTTTATCGGGAGACTTGGGGGAACACTGGGTGGAAGGAAATTTGTGGCTCCTCTCAGATTCCAGAACTTTCTGCCACAGAAATGTGAGGAACATGTGTTTTTTTAGCCAAATTTTGAGGTTTGCAAAGGATTCTGGGTAACAGAACCTGGTCCGAGCCCCACAAGTCACCCCATCTTGGATTCCCATAGGTCTCTAGTTTCCAGAAATGCACAGGTGTGGTAGGCTTCTCTAGATGCCGGCTGAGCTAGAGGCCAAAATCTACAGGTAGGCACTTTGCAAAAAACACCTCTGTTTTCTTTCAAAAATTTGGAAGTGTCCACGTTGCGCTTTGGGGCGTTTCCTGTTGCGGGCGGTAGGCCTACCCACACAAGTGAGGTATCATTTTTATCGGGAGACTTGGGGGAATGCTGGGTGGAAGGAAATTTGTGGCTCCTCTCAGATTCCAGAACTTTCTGCCACAGAAATGTGAGGAACATGTGTTTTTTTAGCCAAATTTTGAGGTTTGCAAAGGATTCTGGCTAACAGAACCTGGTCCGAGCCCCACAAGTCACACCATCTTGGATTCCCCTAGGTCTCTAGTTTTCAGAAATGCACAGCTTTGGTAGGTTTCCCTAGGTGCTGGCTGAGCTAGAGGCCAAAATCTACAGGTAGGCACTTTGCAAAAAACACCTCTGTTTTCTTTAAAAAATTTGGATGTGTACACGTTGCGCTTTGAGGCGTTTCCTGATGCGGGCGCTAGGCCTACCCACACAAGTGAGGTATCATTTTTATCGGGAGACTTGGGGAAACACTGGGTGGAAGGAAATTTGTGGCTCCTCCCAGATTCCAGAACTTTCTGCCACAGAAATGTGAGGAACATGTTTTTTTTAAGCCAGATTTTGAGGTTTGCAAAGGATTCTGGGTAACAGAACCTGGTCCGAGCCCCACAAGTCACCCCATCTTGGATTCCCCTAGGTCTCTAGTTTTCAGAAATGCACAGGTGTGGTAGGTTTCTCTAGATGCCGGCTGAGCTAGAGGCCAAAATCTGCAGGTAGGCACTTTGCAAAAAACACCTCTGTTTTCTTGCAAAAATTTGGATGTGTCCACGTTGCGCTTTGGGGCGTTTCCTGTTGCGGGCGCTAGGCCTACCCACACAAGTGAGGTATCATTTTTATCGGGAGACTTGGGGGAATGCTGGGTGGAAGGACATTTGTGGCTCCTCTCAGATTCCAGAACTTTCTGCCACAGAAATATGAGGAACATGTGTTTTTTTAGCCAAATTTTGAGGTTTGCAAAGGATTCTGGGAAGCAGAACGTGGTCCGAGCCCCACAATTCACCCCATCTTGGATTCCCCTAGGTCTCTAGTTTTCAGAAATGCACAGCTTTGGTAGGTTTCCCTAGGTGCCGGCTGAGCTAGAGGCCAAAATCTACAGGTAGGCACTTTGCAAAAAACACCTCTGTTTTCTTTAAAAAATTTGGATGTATACACGTTGCGCTTTGAGGCGTTTCCTGATGCGGGCGCTAGGCCTACCCACTCAAGTGAGGTATCATTTTTATTGGGAGACTTGGGGAAACACTGGGTGGAAGGAAATTTGTGGCTCCTCCCAGATTCCAGAACTTTCTGCCACAGAAATGTGAGGAACATGTGTTTTTTTAGCCAGATTTTGAGGTTTGCAAAGGATTCTGGGTAACAGAACCTGGTCCGAGCCCCACAAGTCACCCCATCTTGGATTCCCATAGGTCTCTAGTTTCCAGAAATGCACAGGTTTGGTAGGTTTCCCTAGGTGCCGGCTGAGCTAGAGGCCAAAATCTACAGGTAGGCACTTTGCAAAAAACACCTCTGTTTTCTTTCAAAAATTTGGATGTATACACGTTGCGCTTTGAGGCGTTTCCTGATGCGGGCGCTAGGCCTACCCACACAAGTGAGGTATCATTTTTATCGGGAGAATTGGGGGAACACTGGGTGGAAGGAAATTTGTGGCTCCTCTCAGATTCCAGAACTTTCTGCCACAGAAATGTGAGGAACATGTGTTTTTTTAGCCAAATTTTGAGGTTTGCAAAGGATTCTGGGTAACAGAACCTGGTCCGAGCCCCACAAGTCACCCCATCTTGGATTCCCCTAGGTCTCTAGTTTCCAGAAATGTACAGGTGTGGTAGGTTTCTCTAGATGCCGGCTGAGCTAGAGGCCAAAATCTACAGGTAGGCACATTGCAAAAAACACCTCTGTTTTCTTTAAAAAATGTGGATGTGTACACGTTGCGCTTTGAAGCGTTTCCTGATGCGGGCGCTAGGCCTACCCACACAAGTGAGGTATCATTTTTATCGGGAGACTTTGGGAAACACTGGGTGGAAGGAAATTCGTGGCTCCTCTCAGATTCCAGAACTTTCTGCCACAGAAATGTGAGGAACATGTTTTTTTTTAGCCAAATTTTGAGGTTTGCAAAGGATTCTGGGTAACAGAACCTGGTCCGAGCCCCACAAGTCACCCCATCTTGGATTCCCCTAGGTCTCTAGTTTTCAGAAATGCACAGGTGTGGTAGGTTTCTCTAGATGCCGGCTGAGCTAGAGGCCAAAATCTACAGGTAGGCACTTTGCAAAAAACACCTCTGTTTTCTTTCAAAAATTTGGATGTGTCCACGTTGCGCTTTGGGGCGTTTCCTGTTGCGGGCGCTAGGCCTACCCACACAAGTGAGGTATCATTTTTATCGGGAGACTTGGGGGAATGCTGGGTGGAAGGAAATTTGTGGCTCCTCTCAAATTCCAGAACTTTCTGCCACAGAAATGTGAGGAACATGTGTTTTTTTAGCCAAATTTTGAGGTTTGCAAAGGATTCTGGGTAACAGAACCTGGTCCGAGCCTACAAGTCACCCCATCTTGGATTCCCCTAGGTCTCTAGTTTTCAGAAATGCACAGCTTTGGTAGGTTTCCCTAGGTGCCGGCTGAGCTAGAGGCCAAAATCTACAGGTAGGCACTTTGCAAAAAACACCTCTGTTTTCTTTCAAAAATGTGGATGTATACACGTTTTGCTTTGAGGCGTTTCCTGATGCGGGCGCTAGGCCTACCCACACAAGTGAGGTATCATTTTTATCGGGAGACTTGGGGGAACACTGGGTGGAAGGAAATTTGTGGCTCCTCTCAGATTCCAGAACTTTCTGCCACAGAAATGTGAGGAACATGTGTTTTTGTAGCCAAATTTTGAGGTTTGCAAAGGATTCTGGGTAACAGAACCTGGTCCGAGCCTCACAAGTCACCCCATCTTGGATTCCCCTAGGTCTCTAGTTTTCAGAAATGCACAGGTGTGGTAGGTTTCTCTAGATGCCGGCTGAGCTAGAGGCCAAAATCTACAGGTAGGCACTTTGCAAAAAACACCTCTGTTTTCTTTCAAAAATTTGGATGTGTCCACGTTGCGCTTTGGGGCGTTTCCTGTTGCGGGCGCTAGGCCTACCCACACAAGTGAGGCATCATTTTTATCGGGAGACTTGGGGGAATGCTGGGTGGAAGTAAATGTGTGGCTCCTCTCAGATTCCAGAACTTTCTGCCACAGAAATGTGAGGAACATGTGTTTTTTTAGCCAAATTTTGAGGTTTGCAAAGGATTCTGGGTAACAGAACCTGGTCCGAGCCCCACAAGTCACCCCATCTTGGATTCCCCTAGGTCTCTAGTTTTCAGAAATGCACAGGTTTGGTAGGTTTCCCTAGGTGCCGGCTGAGCTAGAGGCCAAAATCTACAGGTAGGCACTTTGCAAAAAACACCTCTGTTTTCTTTCAAAAATTTGGATGTATACACGTTGCGCTTTGAGGCGTTTCCTGATGCGGGCGCTAGGCCTACCCACACAAGTGAGGTATCATTTTTATCGGGAGAATTGGGGAAACACTGGGTGGAAGGAAATTTGTGGCTCCTCTCAGATTCCAGAACTTTCTGCCACAGAAATGTGAGGAACATGTGTTTTTTTAGCCACATTTTGAGGTTTGCAAAGGATTCTGGGTAACAGAACCTGGTCCGAGCCCCACAAGTCACCCCATCTTGGATTCCCCTAGGTCTCTAGTTTCCAGAAATGTACAGGTGTGGTAGGTTTCTCTAGATGCCGGCTGAGCTAGAGGCCAAAATCTACAGGTAGGCACTTTGCAAAAAACACCTCTGTTTTCTTTCAAAAATTTGGATGTGTCCACGTTGCGCTTTGGGGCGTTTCCTGTTGCGGGCGCTAGGCCTACCCACACAAGTGAGGTATCATTTTTATCGGGAGACTTGGGGGAATGCTGGGTGGAAGGAAATTTGTGGCTCCTCTCAGATTCCAGAACTTTCTGTCACAGAAATGTGAGGAACATGTGTTTTTTTAGCCAAATTTTGAGGTGTGCAAAGGATTCTGGGTAACAGAACCTGGTCCGAGCCCCACAAGTCACCCCATCTTGGATTCCCCTAGGTCTCTAGTTTTCAGAAATGCACAGCTTTGGTAGGTTTCCCTAGGTGCCGGCTGAGCTAGAGGCCAAAATCTACAGGTAGGCACATTGCAAAAAACACCTCTGTTTGCTTTAAAAAATGTGGATGTATACACGTTGCGCTTTGAGGCGTTTCCTGATGCGGGCGCTAGGCCTACCCACACAAGTGAGGTATCATTTTTATCGGGAGACTTGGGGGAACACTGGGTGGAAGGAAATTTGTGGCTCCTCTCAGATTCCAGAACTTTCTGCCACAGAAATGTGAGGAACATGTTTTTTTTTAGCCAAATTTTGAGGTTTGCAAAGGATTCTGGGTAACAGAACCTGGTCCGAGCCCCACAAGTCACCCCATCTTGGATTCCCATAGGTCTCTAGTTTCCAGAAATGCACAGGTGTGGTAGGCTTCTCTAGATGCCGGCTGAGCTAGAGGCCAAAATCTACAGGTAGGCACTTTGCAAAAAACACCTCTGTTTTCTTTCAAAAATTTGGATGTGTCCACGTTGCGCTTTGGGGCGTTTCCTGTTGCGGGCGCTAGGCCTACCCACACAAGTGAGGTATCATTTTTATCGGGAGACTTGGGGGAATGCTGGGTGGAAGGAAATTTGTGGCTCCTCTCAGATTCCAGAACTTTCTGACACAGAAATTTGAGGAACATGTGTTTTTTTAGCCAAATTTTGAGGTTTGCAAAGGATTCTGGCTAACAGAACCTGGTCTGAGCCCCACAAGTCACACCATCTTGGATTCCCCTAGGTCTCTAGTTTTCAGAAATGCACAGCTTTGGTAGGTTTCCCTAGGTGCTGGCTGAGCTAGAGGCAAAAATCTACAGGTAGGCACTTTGCAAAAAACACCTCTGTTTTCTTTAAAAAATTTGGATGTGTACACGTTGCGCTTTGAGGCGTTTCCTGATGCGGGCGCTAGGCCTACCCACACAAGTGAGGTATCATTTTTATCGGGAGACTTGGGGAAACACTGGGTGGAAGGAAATTTGTGGCTCCTCCCAGATTCCAGAACTTTCTGCCACAGAAATGTGAGGAACATGTGTTTTTTTAGCCAAATTTTGAGGTTTGCAAAGGATTCTGGGTAACAGAACCTGGTCTGAGCCCCACAAGTCACCCCATCTTGGATTCCCCTAGGTCTCTAGTTTTCAGAAATGCACAGGTGTGGTAGGTTTCTCTAGATGCCGGCTGACGAAGAGGCCAAAATCTACAGGTAGGCACTTTGCAAAAAACACCTCTGTTTTCTTTCAAAAATTTGGATGTGTCCACGTTGCGCTTTGGGGCGTTTCCTGTTGCGGGCGCTAGGCCTACCCACACAAGTGAGGTATCATTTTTATCGGGAGACTTGGGGGAATGCTGGGTGGAAGGAAATTTGTGGCTCCTCTCAGATTCCAGAACTTTCTGCCACAGAAATGTGAGGAACATGTGTTTTTTTAGCCAAATTTTGAGGTTTGCAAAGGATTCTGGGTAACAGAACCTGGTCCGAGCCCCACAAGTCACCCCATCTTGGATTCCCCTAGGTCTCTAGTTTTCAGAAATGCACAGCTTTGGTAGGTTTCCCTAGGTGCCGGCTGAGCTAGAGGCCAAAATCTACAGGTAGGCACTTTGCAAAAAACACCTCTGTTTTCTTTCAAAAATGTGGATGTATACACGTTGCGCTTTGAGGCGTTTCCTGATGCGGGCGCTAGGCCTACCCACACAAGTGAGGTATCACTTTTATCGGGAGACTTGGGGGAACACTGGGTGGAAGGAAATTTGTGGCTCCTTTCAGATTCCAGAACTTTCTGCCACAGAAATGTGAGGAACATGTGTTTTTTTAGCCAAATTTTGAGGTTTGCAAAGGATTCTGGGTAACAGAACCTGGTCCGAGCCCCACAAGTCACCCCATCTTGGATTCCCATAGGTCTCTAGTTTCCAGAAATGCACAGGTGTGGTAGGCTTCTCTAGATGCCGGCTGAGCTAGAGGCCAAAATCTACAGGTAGGCGCTTTGCAAAAAACACCTCTGTTTTCTTTCAAAAATTTGGAAGTGTCCACGTTGCGCTTTGGGGCGTTTCCTGTTGCGGGCGGTAGGCCTACCCACACAAGTGAGGTATCATTTTTATCGGGAGACTTGGGGGAATGCTGGGTGGAAGGAAATTTGTGGCTCCTCTCAGATTCCAGAACTTTCTGCCACAGAAATGTGAGGAACATGTGTTTTTTTAGCCAAATTTTGAGGTTTGCAAAGGATTCTGGCTAACAGAACCTGGTCCGAGCCCCACAAGTCACACCATCTTGGATTCCCCTAGGTCTCTAGTTTTCAGAAATGCACAGCTTTGGTAGGTTTCCCTAGGTGCTGGCTGAGCTAGAGGCCAAAATCTACAGGTAGGCACTTTGCAAAAAACACCTCTGTTTTCTTTAAAAAATTTGGATGTGTACACGTTGCGCTTTGAGGCGTTTCCTGATGCGGGCGCTAGGCCTACCCACACAAGTGAGGTATCATTTTTATCGGGAGACTTGGGGAAACACTGGGTGGAAGGAAATTTGTGGCTCCTCCCAGATTCCAGAACTTTCTGCCACAGAAATGTGAGGAA
This sequence comes from Pleurodeles waltl, assembly GCF_031143425.1. Classification (NCBI taxonomy): domain Eukaryota; kingdom Metazoa; phylum Chordata; class Amphibia; order Caudata; family Salamandridae; genus Pleurodeles; species Pleurodeles waltl. Next base: position 55,896 of record NW_027150136.1, on the reverse strand, counting down.
CATGTGTTTTTTAAGCCAGATTTTGAGGTTTGCAAAGGATTCTGGGTAACAGAACCTGGTCCGAGCCCCACAAGTCACCCCATCTTGGATTCCCCTAGGTCTCTAGTTTTCAGAAATGCACAGGTGTGGTAGGTTTCTCTAGATGCCGGCTGAGCTAGAGGCCAAAATCTACAGGTAGGCACTTTGCAAAAAACACCTCTGTTTTCTTGCAAAAATTTGGATGTGTCCACGTTGCGCTTTGGGGCGTTTCCTGTTGCGGGCGCTAGGCCTACCCACACAAGTGAGGTATCATTTTTATCGGGAGACTTGGGGGAATGCTGGGTGGAAGGACATTTGTGGCTCCTCTCAGATTCCAGAACTTTCTGCCACAGAAATATGAGGAACATGTGTTTTTTTAGCCAAATTTTGAGGTTTGCAAAGGATTCTGGGAAGCAGAACGTGGTCCGAGCCCCACAATTCACCCCATCTTGGATTCCCCTAGGTCTCTAGTTTTCAGAAATGCACAGCTTTGGTAGGTTTCCCTAGGTGCCGGCTGAGCTAGAGGCCAAAATCTACAGGTAGGCACTTTGCAAAAAACACCTCTGTTTTCTTTAAAAAATTTGGATGTATACACGTTGCGCTTTGAGGCGTTTCCTGATGCGGGCGCTAGGCCTACCCACTCAAGTGAGGTATCATTTTTATCGGGAGACTTGGGGAAACACTGGGTGGAAGGAAATTTGTGGCTCCTCCCAGATTCCAGAACTTTCTGCCACAGAAATGTGAGGAACATGTGTTTTTTTAGCCAGATTTTGAGGTTTGCAAAGGATTCTGGGTAACAGAACCTGGTCCGAGCCCCACAAGTCACCCCATCTTGGATTCCCATAGGTCTCTAGTTTCCAGAAATGCACAGGTTTGGTAGGTTTCCCTAGGTGCCGGCTGAGCTAGAGGCCAAAATCTACAGGTAGGCACTTTGCAAAAAACACCTCTGTTTTCTTTCAAAAATTTGGATGTATACACGTTGCGCTTTGAGGCGTTTCCTGATGCGGGCGCTAGGCCTACCCACACAAGTGAGGTATCATTTTTATCGGGAGAATTGGGGGAACACTGGGTGGAAGGAAATTTGTGGCTCCTCTCAGATTCCAGAACTTTCTGCCACAGAAATGTGAGGAACATGTGTTTTTTTAGCCAAATTTTGAGGTTTGCAAAGGATTCTGGGTAACAGAACCTGGTCCGAGCCCCACAAGTCACCCCATCTTGGATTCCCCTAGGTCTCTAGTTTCCAGAAATGTACAGGTGTGGTAGGTTTCTCTAGATGCCGGCTGAGCTAGAGGCCAAAATCTACAGGTAGGCACATTGCAAAAAACACCTCTGTTTTCTTTAAAAAATTTGGATGTGTACACGTTGCGCTTTGAGGCGTTTCCTGATGCGGGCGCTAGGCCTACCCACACAAGTGAGGTATCATTTTTATCGGGAGACTTGGGGAAACACTGGGTGGAAGGAAATTTGTGGCTCCTCCCAGATTCCAGAACTTTCTGCCACAGAAATGTGAGGAACATGTGTTTTTTAAGCCAGATTTTGAGGTTTGCAAAGGATTCTGGGTAACAGAACCTGGTCCGAGCCCCACAAGTCACCCCATCTTGGATTCCCCTAGGTCTCTAGTTTTCAGAAATGCACAGGTGTGGTAGGTTTCTCTAGATGCCGGCTGAGCTAGAGGCCAAAATCTACAGGTAGGCACTTTGCAAAAAACACCTCTGTTTTCTTGCAAAAATTTGGATGTGTCCACGTTGCGCTTTGGGGCGTTTCCTGTTGCGGGCGCTAGGCCTACCCACACAAGTGAGGTATCATTTTTATCGGGAGACTTGGGGGAATGCTGGGTGGAAGGACATTTGTGGCTCCTCTCAGATTCCAGAACTTTCTGCCACAGAAATATGAGGAACATGTGTTTTTTTAGCCAAATTTTGAGGTTTGCAAAGGATTCTGGGAAGCAGAACGTGGTCCGAGCCCCACAATTCACCCCATCTTGGATTCCCCTAGGTCTCTAGTTTTCAGAAATGCACAGCTTTGGTAGGTTTCCCTAGGTGCCGGCTGAGCTAGAGGCCAAAATCTACAGGTAGGCACTTTGCAAAAAACACCTCTGTTTTCTTTAAAAAATTTGGATGTATACACGTTGCGCTTTGAGGCGTTTCCTGATGCGGGCGCTAGGCCTACCCACTCAAGTGAGGTATCATTTTTATCGGGAGACTTGGGGAAACACTGGGTGGAAGGAAATTTGTGGCTCCTCCCAGATTCCAGAACTTTCTGCCACAGAAATGTGAGGAACATGTGTTTTTTTAGCCAGATTTTGAGGTTTGCAAAGGATTCTGGGTAACAGAACCTGGTCCGAGCCCCACAAGTCACCCCATCTTGGATTCCCATAGGTCTCTAGTTTCCAGAAATGCACAGGTTTGGTAGGTTTCCCTAGGTGCCGGCTGAGCTAGAGGCCAAAATCTACAGGTAGGCACTTTGCAAAAAACACCTCTGTTTTCTTTCAAAAATTTGGATGTATACACGTTGCGCTTTGAGGCGTTTCCTGATGCGGGCGCTAGGCCTACCCACACAAGTGAGGTATCATTTTTATCGGGAGAATTGGGGGAACACTGGGTGGAAGGAAATTTGTGGCTCCTCTCAGATTCCAGAACTTTCTGCCACAGAAATGTGAGGAACATGTGTTTTTTTAGCCAAATTTTGAGGTTTGCAAAGGATTCTGGGTAACAGAACCTGGTCCGAGCCCCACAAGTCACCCCATCTTGGATTCCCCTAGGTCTCTAGTTTCCAGAAATGTACAGGTGTGGTAGGTTTCTCTAGATGCCGACTGAGCTAGAGGCCAAAATCTACAGGTAGGCACATTGCAAAAAACACCTCTGTTTTCTTTAAAAAATGTGGATGTGTACACGTTGCGCTTTGAAGCGTTTCCTGATGCGGGCGCTAGGCCTACCCACACAAGTGAGGTATCATTTTTATCGGGAGACTTTGGGAAACACTGGGTGGAAGGAAATTCGTGGCTCCTCTCAGATTCCAGAACTTTCTGCCACAGAAATGTGAGGAACATGTTTTTTTTTAGCCAAATTTTGAGGTTTGCAAAGGATTCTGGGTAACAGAACCTGGTCCGAGCCCCACAAGTCACCCCATCTTGGATTCCCCTAGGTCTCTAGTTTTCAGAAATGCACAGGTGTGGTAGGTTTCTCTAGATGCCGGCTGAGCTAGAGGCCAAAATCTACAGGTAGGCACTTTGCAAAAAACACCTCTGTTTTCTTTCAAAAATTTGGATGTGTCCACGTTGCGCTTTGGGGCGTTTCCTGTTGCGGGCGCTAGGCCTACCCACACAAGTGAGGTATCATTTTTATCGGGAGACTTGGGGGAATGCTGGGTGGAAGGAAATTTGTGGCTCCTCTCAGATTCCAGAACTTTCTGCCACAGAAATGTGAGGAACATGTGTTTTTTTAGCCAAATTTTGAGGTTTGCAAAGGATTCTGGGTAACAGAACCTGGTCCGAGCCCCACAAGTCACCCCATCTTGGATTCCCCTAGGTCTCTAGTTTTCAGAAATGCACAGCTTTGGTAGGTTTCCCTAGGTGCCGGCTGAGCTAGAGGCCAAAATCTACAGGTAGGCACTTTGCAAAAAACACCTCTGTTTTCTTTCAAAAATGTGGATGTATACACGTTTTGCTTTGAGGCGTTTCCTGATGCGGGCGCTAGGCCTACCCACACAAGTGAGGTATCATTTTTATCGGGAGACTTGGGGGAACACTGGGTGGAAGGAAATTTGTGGCTCCTCTCAGATTCCAGAACTTTCTGCCACAGAAATGTGAGGAACATGTGTTTTTTTAGCCAAATTTTGAGGTTTGCAAAGGATTCTGGGTAACAGAACCTGGTCCGAGCCCCACAAGTCACCCCATCTTGGATTCCCATAGGTCTCTAGTTTCCAGAAATGCACAGGTGTGGTAGGCTTCTCTAGATGCCGGCTGAGCTAGAGGCCAAAATCTACAGGTAGGCACTTTGCAAAAAACACCTCTGTTTTCTTTCAAAAATTTGGATGTGTCCACGTTGCGCTTTGGGGCGTTTCCTGTTGCGGGCGGTAGGCCTACCCACACAAGTGAGGTATCATTTTTATCGGGAGACTTGGGGGAATGCTGGGTGGAAGGAAATTTGTGGCTCCTCTCAGATTCCAGAACTTTCTGCCACAGAAATGTGAGGAACATGTGTTTTTTTAGCCAAATTTTGAGGTTTGCAAAGGATTCTGGCTAACAGAACCTGGTCCGAGCCCCACAAGTCACACCATCTTGGATTCCCCTAGGTCTCTAGTTTTCAGAAATGCACAGCTTTGGTAGGTTTCCCTAGGTGCTGGCTGAGCTAGAGGCCAAAATCTACAGGTAGGCACTTTGCAAAAAACACCTCTGTTTTCTTTAAAAAATTTGGATGTGTACACGTTGCGCTTTGAGGCGTTTCCTGATGCGGGCGCTAGGCCTACCCACACAAGTGAGGTATCATTTTTATCGGGAGACTTGGGGAAACACTGGGTGGAAGGAAATTTGTGGCTCCTCCCAGATTCCAGAACTTTCTGCCACAGAAATGTGAGGAACATGTGTTTTTTAAGCCAGATTTTGAGGTTTGCAAAGGATTCTGGGTAACAGAACCTGGTCCGAGCCCCACAAGTCACCCCATCTTGGATTCCCCTAGGTCTCTAGTTTTCAGAAATGCACAGGTGTGGTAGGTTTCTCTAGATGCCGGCTGAGCTAGAGGCCAAAATCTACAGGTAGGCACTTTGCAAAAAACACCTCTGTTTTCTTGCAAAAATTTGGATGTGTCCACGTTGCGCTTTGGGGCGTTTCCTGTTGCGGGCGCTAGGCCTACCCACACAAGTGAGGTATCATTTTTATCGGGAGACTTGGGGGAATGCTGGGTGGAAGGACATTTGTGGCTCCTCTCAGATTCCAGAACTTTCTGCCACAGAAATATGAGGAACATGTGTTTTTTTAGCCAAATTTTGAGGTTTGCAAACGATTCTGGGAAGCAGAACGTGGTCCGAGCCCCACAATTCACCCCATCTTGGATTCCCCTAGGTCTCTAGTTTTCAGAAATGCACAGCTTTGGTAGGTTTCCCTAGGTGCCGGCTGAGCTAGAGGCCAAAATCTACAGGTAGGCACTTTGCAAAAAACACCTCTGTTTTCTTTCAAAAATGTGGATGTATACACGTTGCGCTTTGAGGCGTTTCCTGATGCGGGCGCTAGGCCTACCCACACAAGTGAGGTATCATTTTTATCGGGAGACTTGGGGGAACACTGGGTGGAAGGAAATTTGTGGCTCCTCTCAGATTCCAGAACTTTCTGCCACAGAAATGTGAGGAACATGTGTTTTTTTAGCCAAATTTTGAGGTTTGCAAAGGATTCTGGGTAACAGAACCTGGTCCGAGCCCCACAAGTCACCCCATCTTGGATTCCCATAGGTCTCTAGTTTCCAGAAATGCACAGGTGTGGTAGGCTTCTCTAGATGCCGGCTGAGCTAGAGGCCAAAATCTACAGGTAGGCACTTTGCAAAAAACACCTCTGTTTTCTTTCAAAAGTTTGGATGTGACCACGTTGCGCTTTGGGGCGTTTCCTGTTGCGGGCGGTAGGCCTACCCACACAAGTGAGGTATCATTTTTATCGGGAGACTTGGGGGAATGCTGGGTGGAAGGAAATTTGTGGCTCCTCTCAGATTCCAGAACTTTCTGCCACAGAAATGTGAGGAACATGTGTTTTATTAGCCAAATTTTGAGGTTTGCAAAGGATTCTGGCTAACAGAACCTGGTCCGAGCCCCACAAGTCACACCATCTTGGATTCCCCTAGGTCTCTAGTTTTCAGAAATGTACAGCTTTGGTAGGTTTCCCTAGGTGCTGGCTGAGCTAGAGGCCAAAATCTACAGGTAGGCACTTTGCAAAAAACACCTCTGTTTTCTTTAAAAAATTTGGATGTGTACACGTTGCGCTTTGAGGCGTTTCCTGATGCGGGCGCTAGGCCTACCCACACAAGTGAGGTATCATTTTTATCGGGAGACTTGGGGAAACACTGGGTGGAAGGAAATTTGTGGCTCCTCCCAGATTCCAGAACTTTCTGCCACAGAAATGTGAGGAACATGTGTTTTTTAAGCCAGATTTTGAGGTTTGCAAAGGATTCTGGGTAACAGAACCTGGTCCGAGCCCCACAAGTCACCCCATCTTGGATTCCCCTAGGTCTCTAGTTTTCAGAAATGCACAGGTGTGGTAGGTTTCTCTAGATGCCGGCTGAGCTAGAGGCCAAAATCTACAGGTAGGCACTTTGCAAAAAACACCTCTGTTTTCTTGCAAAAATTTGGATGTGTCCACGTTGCGCTTTGGGGCGTTTCCTGTTGCGGGCGCTAGGCCTACCCACACAAGTGAGGTATCATTTTTATCGGGAGACTTGGGGGAATGCTGGGTGGAAGGACATTTGTGGCTCCTCTCAGATTCCAGAACTTTCTGCCACAGAAATATGAGGAACATGTGTTTTTTTAGCCAAATTTTGAGGTTTGCAAAGGATTCTGGGAAGCAGAACGTGGTCCGAGCCCCACAATTCACCCCATCTTGGATTCCCCTAGGTCTCTAGTTTTCAGAAATGCACAGCTTTGGTAGGTTTCCCTAGGTGCCGGCTGAGCTAGAGGCCAAAATCTACAGGTAGGCACTTTGCAAAAAACACCTCTGTTTTCTTTAAAAAATTTGGATGTATACACGTTGCGCTTTGAGGCGTTTCCTGATGCGGGCGCTAGGCCTACCCACTCAAGTGAGGTATCATTTTTATCGAGAGACTTGGGGAAACACTGGGTGGAAGGAAATTTGTGGCTCCTCCCAGATTCCAGAACTTTCTGCCACAGAAATGTGAGGAACATGTGTTTTTTTAGCCAGATTTTGAGGTTTGCAAAGGATTCTGGGTAACAGAACCTGGTCCGAGCCCCACAAGTCACCCCATCTTGGATTCCCATAGGTCTCTAGTTTCCAGAAATGCACAGGTTTGGTAGGTTTCCCTAGGTGCCGGCTGAGCTAGAGGCCAAAATCTACAGGTAGGCACTTTGCAAAAAACACCTCTGTTTTCTTTCAAAAATTTGGATGTATACACGTTGCGCTTTGAGGCGTTTCCTGATGCGGGCGCTAGGCCTACCCACACAAGTGAGGTATCATTTTTATCGGGAGAATTGGGGGAACACTGGGTGGAAGGAAATTTGTGGCTCCTCTCAGATTCCAGAACTTTCTGCCACAGAAATGTGAGGAACATGTGTTTTTTTAGCCAAATTTTGAGGTTTGCAAAGGATTCTGGGTAACAGAACCTGGTCCGAGCCCCACAAGTCACCCCATCTTGGATTCCCCTAGGTCTCTAGTTTTCAGAAATGCACAGCTTTGGTAGGTTTCCCTAGGTGCCGGCTGAGCTAGAGGCCAAAATCTACAGGTAGGCACTTTGCAAAAAACACCTCTGTTTTCTTTCAAAAATGTTTGATGTATATACGTTGCGCTTTGAGGCGTTTCCTGATGCGGGCGCTAGGCCTACCCACACAAGTGAGGTATCATTTTTATCGGGAGACTTGGGGGAACACTGGGTGGAAGGAAATTTGTGGCTCCTCTCAGATTCCAGAACTTTCTGCCACAGAAATGTGAGGAACATGTGTTTTTGTAGCCAAATTTTGAGGTTTGCAAAGGATTCTGGGTAACAGAACCTGGTCCGAGCCTCACAAGTCACCCCATCTTGGATTCCCCTAGGTCTCTAGTTTTCATAAATGCACAGGTGTGGTAGTTTTCAGAAATGCACAGGTGTGGTAGGTTTCTCTAGATGCCGGCTGAGCTAGAGGCCAAAATCTACAGGTAGGCACTTTGCAAAAAACACCTCTGTTTTCTTTCAAAAATTTGGATGTGTCCACGTTGCGCTTTGGGGCGGTTCCTGTTGCGGGCGCTAGGCCTACCCACACAAGTGAGGTATCATTTTTATCTGGAGACTTGGGGGAATGCTGGGTGGAAGGAAATTTGTGGCTCCTCTCAGATTCCAGAACTTTCTGCCACAGAAATGTGAGGAACATGTGTTTTTTTAGCCAAATTTTGAGGTTTGCAAAGGATTCTGGGTAACAGAACCTGGTCCGAGCCCCACAAGTCACCCCATCTTGGATTCCCCTAGGTCTCTAGTTTTCAGAAATGCACAGCTTTGGTAGGTTTCCCTAGGTGCCGGCTGAGCTAGAGGCCAAAATCTACAGGTAGGCACTTTGCAAAAAACACCTCTGTTTTCTTTCAAAAATGTGGATGTATACACGTTGCGCTTTGAGGCGTTTCCTGATGCGGGCGCTAGGCCTACCCACACAAGTGAGGTATCATTTTTATCGGGAGACTTGGGGGAACACTGGGTGGAAGGAAATTTGTGGCTCCTCTCAGATTCCAGAACTTTCTGCCACAGAAATGTGAGGAACATGTGTTTTTTTAGCCAAATTTTGAGGTTTGCAAAGGATTCTGGGTAACAGAACCTGGTCCGAGCCCCACAAGTCACCCCATCTTGGATTCCCATAGGTCTCTAGTTTGCAGAAAAGCACAGGTGTGGTAGGTTTCTCTAGATGCCGGCTGAGCTAGAGGCCAAAATCTACAGGTAGGCACTTTGCAAAAAACACCTCTGTTTTCTTTCAAAAATTTGAATGTGTCCACGTTGCGCTTTGGGGCGTTTCCTGTTGCGGGCGTTAGGCCTACCCACACAAGTGAGGTATCATTTTTATCGGGAGACTTGGGGGAATGCTGGGTGGAAGGAAATTTGTGGCTCCTCTCAGATTCCAGAACTTTCTGCCACAGAAATGTGAGGAACATGTGTTTTTTTAGCCAAATTTTGAGGTTTGCAAAGGATTCTGGCTAACAGAACCTGGTCCGAGCCCCACAAGTCACACCATCTTGGATTCCCCTAGGTCTCTAGTTTTCAGAAATGCACAGCTTTGGTAGGTTTCCCTAGGTGCTGGCTGAGCTAGAGGCCAAAATCTACAGGTAGGCACTTTGCAAAAAACACCTCTGTTTTCTTTAAAAAATTTGGATGTGTACACGTTGCGCTTTGAGGCGTTTCCTGATGCGGGCGCTAGGCCTACCCACACAAGTGAGGTATCATTTTTATCGGGAGACTTGGGGAAACACTGGGTGGTAGGAAATTTGTGGCTCCTCCCAGATTCCAGAACTTTCTGCCACAGAAATGTGAGGAACATGTGTTTTTTAAGCCAGATTTTGAGGTTTGCAAAGGATTCTTGGTAACAGAACCTGGTCCGAGCCCCACAAGTCACCCCATCTTGGATTCCCCTAGGTCTCTAGTTTTCAGAAATGCACAGGTGTGGTAGGTTTCTCTAGATGCCGGCTGAGCTAGAGGCCAAAATCTACAGGTAGGCACTTTGCAAAAAACACTTCTGTTTTCTTGCAAAAATTTGGATGTGTCCACGTTGCGCTTTGGGGCGTTTCCTGTTGCGGGCGCTAGGCCTACCCACACAAGTGAGGTATCATTTTTATCGGGAGACTTGGGGGAATGCTGGGTGGAAGGACATTTGTGGCTCCTCCCAGATTCCAGAACTTTCTGCCACAGAAATGTGAGGAACATGTGTTTTTTTAGCCAGATTTTGAGGTTTGCAAAGGATTCTGGGTAACAGAACCTGGTCCGAGCCCCACAATTCACCCCATCTTGGATTTCCCTAGGTCTCTAGTTTTCAGAAATGCACAGCTTTGGTAGGTTTCCCTAGGTGCCGGCTGAGCTAGAGGCCAAAATCTACAGGTAGGCACTTTGCAAAAAACACCTCTGTTTTCTTTCAAAAATTTGGATGTATACACGTTGCGCTTTGAGGCGTTTCCTGATGCGGGCGCTAGGCCTACCCACACAAGTGAGGTATCATTTTTATCGGGAGAATTGGGGGAACACTGGGTGGAAGGAAATTTGTGGCTCCTCTCAGATTCCAGAACTTTCTGCCACAGAAATGTGAGGAACATGTGTTTTTTTAGCCAAATTTTGAGGTTTGCAAAGGATTCTGGGTAACAGAACCTGGTCCGAGCCCCACAAGTCACCCCATCTTGGATTCCCCTAGGTCTCTAGTTTCCAGAAATGTACAGGTGTGGTAGGTTTCTCTAGATGCCGGCTGAGCTAGAGGCCAAAATCTACAGGTAGGCACTTTGCAAAAAACACCTCTGTTTTCTTTCAAAAATTTGGATGTGTCCACGTTGCGCTTTGGGGCGTTTCCTGTTGCGGGCGCTAGGCCTACCCACACAAGTGAGGTATCATTTTTATCGGGAGACTTGGGGGAATGCTGGGTGGAAGGAAATTTGTGGCTCCTCTCAGATTCCAGAACTTTCTGTCACAGAAATGTGAGGAACATGTGTTTTTTTAGCCAAATTTTGAGGTTTGCAAAGGATTCTGGGTAACAGAACCTGGTCCGAGCCCCACAAGTCACCCCATCTTGGATTTCCCTAGGTCTCTAGTTTTCAGAAATGCACAGCTTTGGTAGGTTTCCCTAGGTGCCGGCTGAGCTAGAGGCCAAAATCTACAGGTAGGCACATTGCAAAAAACACCTCTGTTTTCTTTAAAAAATGTGGATGTGTACACGTTGCGCTTTGAAGCGTTTCCTGATGCGGGCGCTAGGCCTACCCACACAAGTGTGGTATCATTTTTATCGGGAGACTTTGGGAAACACTGGGTGGAAGGAAATTTGTGGCTCCTCCCAGATTCCAGAACTTTCTGCCACAGAAATGTGAGGAACATGTGTTTTTTTAGCCAAATTTTGAGGTTTGCAAAGGATTCTGGGTAACAGAACCTGGTCTGAGCCCCACAAGTCACCCCATCTTGGATTCCCCTAGGTCTCTAGTTTTCAGAAATGCACAGGTGTGGTAGGTTTCTCTAGATGCCGGCTGAGCTAGAGGCCAAAATCTACAGGTAGGCACTTTGCAAAAAACACCTCTGTTTTCTTTCAAAAATTTGGATGTGTCCACGTTGCGCTTTGGGACGTTTCCTGTCGCGGGCACTAGGCCTACCCACACAAGTGAGGTATCATTGTTATCGGGAGACTTGGGGGAATGCTGGGTGGAAGGAAATTTGTGGCTCCTCTCAGATTCCAGAACTTTCTGCCACAGAAATGTGAGGAACATGTGTTTTTTTAGCCAAATTTTGAGGTTTGCAAAGGATTCTGGGTAACAGAACCTGGTCCGAGCCCCACAAGTCACCCCATCTTGGATTCCCCTAGGTCTCTAGTTTTCAGAAATGCACAGCTTTGGTAGGTTTCCCTAGGTGCCGGCTGAGCTAGAGGCCAAAATCTACAGGTAGGCACTTTGCAAAAAACACCTCTGTTTTCTTTCAAAAATGTGGATGTATACACGTTGCGCTTTGAGGGGTTTCCTGATGCGGGCGCTAGGCCTACCCACACAAGTGAGGTATCATTTTTATCGGGAGACTTGGGGGAACACTGGGTGGAAGGAAATTTGTGGCTCCTCTCAGATTCCAGAACTTTCTGCCACAGAAATGTGAGGAACATGTGTTTTTTTAGCCAAATTTTGAGGTTTGCAAAGGATTCTGGGTAACAGAACCTGGTCCGAGCCCCACAAGTCACCCCATCTTGGATTCCCATAGGTCTCTAGTTTGCAGAAAAGCACAGGTGTGGTAGGTTTCTCTAGATGCCGGCTGAGCTAGAGGCCAAAATCTACAGGTAGGCACTTTGCAAAAAACACCTCTGTTTTCTTTCAAAAATTTGGATGTGTCCACGTTGCGCTTTGGGGCGTTTCCTGTTGCGGGCGCTAGGCCTACCCACACAAGTGAGGTATCATTTTTATCGGGAGACTTGGGGGAATGCTGGGTGGAAGGAAATTTGTGGCTCCTCTCAGATTCCAGAACTTTCTGCCACAGAAATGTGAGGAACATGTGTTTTTTTAGCCAAATTTTGAGGTTTGCAAAGGATTCTGGCTAACAGAACCTGGTCCGAGCCCCACAAGTCACACCATCTTGGATTCCCCTAGGTCTCTAGTTTTCAGAAATGCACAGCTTTGGTAGGTTTCCCTAGGTGCCGGCTGAGCTAGAGGCCAAAATCTACAGGTAGGCACTTTGCAAAAAACACCTCTGTTTTCTTTCAAAAATTAGGATGTATACACGTTGCGCTTTGAGGCGTTTCCTGATGCGGGCGCTAGGCCTACCCACTCAAGTGAGGAATCATTTTTATCGGGAGACTTGGGGAAACACTGGGTGGAAGGAAATTTGTGGCTCCTCCCAGATTCCAGAACTTTCTGCCACAGAAATGTGAGGAACATGTGTTTTTTAAGCCAGATTTTGAGGATTGCAAAGGATTCTGGGTAACAGAACCTGGTCCGAGCCCCACAAGTCACCCCATCTTGGATTCCCCTAGGTCTCTAGTTTTCAGAAATGCACAGGTGTGGTAGGTTTCTCTAGATGCCGGCTGAGCTAGAGGCCAAAATCTACAGGTAGGCACTTTGCAAAAAACACCTCTGTTTTCTTTCAAAAATTTGGATGTGTCCACGTTGCGCTTTGGGACGTTTCCTGTCGCGGGCACTAGGCCTACCCACACAAGTGAGGTATCATTGTTATCGGGAGACTTGGGGGAACGCTGGGTGGAAGGAAATTTGTGGCTCCTCTCGGATTCCGGAACTTTCTGCCACAGAAATGTGAGGAACATGTGTTTTATTAGCCAAATTTTGAGGTTTGGAAAAGATTCTGGGTAACAGAACCTGGTCCGAGCCCGACAAGTTACCCCATATTGGATTTCCCTAGGTCTCTAGTTTTCAGAAATGCACAGGTTTGGTTGGTTTCCCTAGGTGCCGGCTGAGCTAGAGGCCAAAATCTACAGGTAGGCACTTTGCAAAAAACACCTCTGTTTTCTTTCAAAAATTTGGATGTGTCCACGTTGCGCTTTGGGGCGTTTCCTGTCGCGGGCGCTAGGCCTACCCACAAAAGTGAGGTATCATTTTTATCGGGAGACTTGGGGGAATGCTGGGTGGAAGGAAATGTGTGGCTCCTCTCGGAATCCAGAACTTTCTGCCACAGAAATGTGAGCAACATGTGTTTTTTTAGCCAAATTTTGAGGTTTGCAAAGGATTCTGGGTAACAGAACCTGGTCCGAGCCCCACAAGTCACCCCATCTTGGATTTCCCTAGGTCTCTAGTTTTCAGAAATGCACAGCTTTGGTAGGTTTCCCTAGGTGCCGGCTGAGCTAGAGGCCAAAATCTACAGGTAGGCACATTGCAAAAAACACCTCTGTTTTCTTTAAAAAATGTGGATGTGTACACGTTGCGCTTTGAAGCGTTTCCTGATGCGGGCGCTAGGCCTACCCACACAAGTGTGGTATCATTTTTATCGGGAGACTTTGGGAAACACTGGGTGGAAGGAAATTTGTGGCTCCTCCCAGATTCCAGAACTTTCTGCCACAGAAATGTGAGGAACATGTGTTTTTTTAGCCAAATTTTGAGGTTTGCAAAGGATTCTGGGTAACAGAACCTGGTCTGAGCCCCACAAGTCACCCCATCTTGGATTCCCCTAGGTCTCTAGTTTTCAGAAATGCACAGGTGTGGTAGGTTTCTCTAGATGCCGGCTGAGCTAGAGGCCAAAATCTACAGGTAGGCACTTTGCAAAAAACACCTCTGTTTTCTTTCAAAAATTTGGATGTGTCCACGTTGCGCTTTGGGACGTTTCCTGTCGCGGGCACTAGGCCTACCCACACAAGTGAGGTATCATTGTTATCGGGAGACTTGGGGGAATGCTGGGTGGAAGGAAATTTGTGGCTCCTCTCAGATTCCAGAACTTTCTGCCACAGAAATGTGAGGAACATGTGTTTTTTTAGCCAAATTTTGAGGTTTGCAAAGGATTCTGGGTAACAGAACCTGGTCCGAGCCCCACAAGTCACCCCATCTTGGATTCCCCTAGGTCTCTAGTTTTCAGAAATGCACAGCTTTGGTAGGTTTCCCTAGGTGCCGGCTGAGCTAGAGGCCAAAATCTACAGGTAGGCACTTTGCAAAAAACACCTCTGTTTTCTTTCAAAAATGTGGATGTATACACGTTGCGCTTTGAGGGGTTTCCTGATGCGGGCGCTAGGCCTACCCACACAAGTGAGGTATCATTTTTATCGGGAGACTTGGGGGAACACTGGGTGGAAGGAAATTTGTGGCTCCTCTCAGATTCCAGAACTTTCTGCCACAGAAATGTGAGGAACATGTGTTTTTTTAGCCAAATTTTGAGGTTTGCAAAGGATTCTGGGTAACAGAACCTGGTCCGAGCCCCACAAGTCACCCCATCTTGGATTCCCATAGGTCTCTAGTTTGCAGAAAAGCACAGGTGTGGTAGGTTTCTCTAGATGCCGGCTGAGCTAGAGGCCAAAATCTACAGGTAGGCACTTTGCAAAAAACACCTCTGTTTTCTTTCAAAAATTTGGATGTGTCCACGTTGCGCTTTGGGGCGTTTCCTGTTGCGGGCGCTAGGCCTACCCACACAAGTGAGGTATCATTTTTATCGGGAGACTTGGGGGAATGCTGGGTGGAAGGAAATTTGTGGCTCCTCTCAGATTCCAGAACTTTCTGCCACAGAAATGTGAGGAACATGTGTTTTTTTAGCCAAATTTTGAGGTTTGCAAAGGATTCTGGCTAACAGAACCTGGTCCGAGCCCCACATGTCACACCATCTTGGATTCCCCTAGGTCTCTAGTTTTCAGAAATGCACAGCTTTGGTAGGTTTCCCTAGGTGCCGGCTGAGCTAGAGGCCAAAATCTACAGGTAGGCACTTTGCAAAAAACACCTCTGTTTTCTTTCAAAAATTTGGATGTATACACGTTGCGCTTTGAGGCGTTTCCTGATGCGGGCGCTAGGCCTACCCACTCAAGTGAGGTATCATTTTTATCGGGAGACTTGGGGAAACACTGGGTGGAAGGAAATTTGTGGCTCCTCCCAGATTCCAGAACTTTCTGCCACAGAAATGTGAGGAACATGTGTTTTTTTAGCCAGATTTTGAGGATTGCAAAGGATTCTGGGTAACAGAACCTGGTCCGAGCCCCACAAGTCACCCCATCTTGGATTCCCCTAGGTCTCTAGTTTTCAGAAATGCACAGGTGTGGTAGGTTTCTCTAGATGCCGGCTGAGCTAGAGGCCAAAATCTACAGGTAGGCACTTTGCAAAAAACACCTCTGTTTTCTTTCAAAAATTTGGATGTGTCCACGTTGCGCTTTGGGACGTTTCCTGTCGCGGGCACTAGGCCTACCCACACAAGTGAGGTATCATTGTTATCGGGAGACTTGGGGGAACGCTGGGTGGAAGGAAATTTGTGGCTCCTCTCGGATTCCGGAACTTTCTGCCACAGAAATGTGAGGAACATGTGTTTTATTAGCCAAATTTTGAGGTTTGGAAAAGATTCTGGGTAACAGAACCTGGTCCGAGCCCGACAAGTTACCCCATATTGGATTTCCCTAGGTCTCTAGTTTTCAGAAATGCACAGGTTTGGTTGGTTTCCCTAGGTGCCGGCTGAGCTAGAGGCCAAAATCTACAGGTAGGCACTTTGCAAAAAACACCTCTGTTTTCTTTCAAAAATTTGGATGTGTCCACGTTGCGCTTTGGGGCGTTTCCTGTCGCGGGCGCTAGGCCTACCCACAAAAGTGAGGTATCATTTTTATCGGGAGACTTGGGGGAATGCTGGGTGGAAGGAAATGTGTGGCTCCTCTCGGAATCCAGAACTTTCTGCCACAGAAATGTGAGCAACATGTGTTTTTTTAGCCAAATTTTGAGGTTTGCAAAGGATTCTGGGTAACAGAACCTGGTACGAGCCCTACAAGTCACCCCATCTTGGATTCCCCTAGGTCTCTAGTTTTCAGAAATGCACAGGTTTGGTAGGTTTCCCTAGGTGTCGGCTGAGCTAGAGGCCAAAATCTACAGGTAGGCACTTTGCCAATAACACCTCTGTTTTCTTTAAAAAATTTGGATGTGTCCACGTTGCGCTTTGGGACGTTTCCTGTCGCGGGCACTAGGCCTACCCACACAAGTGAGGTATCATTGTTATCGGGAGACTTGGGGGAACGCTGGGTGGAAGGAAATTTGTGGCTCCTCTCGGATTCCAGAACTTTCTGCCACAGAAATGTGAGGAACATGTGTTTTATTAGCCAAATTTTGAGTTTTGGAAAAGATTCTGGGTAACAGAACCTGGTCCGAGCCCGACAAGTCACCCCATATTGGATTTCCCTAGGTCTCTAGTTTTCAGAAATGCACAGGTTTGGTTGGTTTCCCTAGGTGCCGGCTGAGCTAGAGGCCAAAATCTACAGGTAGGCACTTTGCAAAAAACACCTCTGTTTTCTTTCAAAAATGTGGATGTGTCCACGTTGCGCTTTGGGGCGTTTCCTGTCGCGGGCGCTAGGCCTACCCACAAAAGTGAGGTATCATTTTTATCGGGAGACTTGGGGGAATGCTGGGTGGAAGGAAATGTGTGGCTCCTCTCGGAATCCAGAACTTTCTGCCACAGAAATGTGAGCAACATGTGTTTTTTTAGCCAAATTTTGAGGTTTGCAAAGGATTCTGGGTAACAGAACCTGGTACGAGCCCTACAAGTCACCCCATCTTGGATTCCCCTAGGTCTCTAGTTTTCAGAAATGCACAGGTTTGGTAGGTTTCCCTAGGTGCCGGCTGAGCTAGAGACCAAAATCTACAGGTAGGCACTTTGCAAAAAACACCTCTGTTTTCTTTCAAAAATTTGGATGTATACACGTTGCGCTTTGAGGCGTTTCCTGATGCGGGCGCTAGGCCTACCCACACAAGTGAGGTATCATTTTTATCGGGAGACTTGGGGAAACACTGGGTGGAAGGAAATTTGTGGCTCCTCCCAGATTCCAGAACTTTCTGCAACAGAAATGTGAGGAACATGTGTTTTTTTAGCCAGATTTTGAGGTTTGCAAAGGATTTTGGGTAACAGAACCTGGTCAGAGCCCCACAAGTCACCCCATCTTGGATTCCCCTAGGTCTCTAGTTTTCAGAAATGCACAGCTTTGGTAGGTTTCCCTAGGTGCCGGCTGAGCTAGAGGCCAAAATCTACAGGTAGGCACTTTGCAAAAAACACCTCTGTTTTCTTTCAAAAATGTTGATGTATATACGTTGCGCTTTGAGGCGTTTCCTGATGCGGGCGCTAGGCCTACCCACACAAGTGAGGTATCATTTTTATCGGGAGACTTGGGGGAACACTGGGTGGAAGGAAATTTGTGGCTCCTCTCAGATTCCAGAACTTTCTGCCACAGAAATGTGAGGAACATGTGTTTTTGTAGCCAAATTTTGAGGTTTGCAAAGGATTCTGGGTAACAGAACCTGGTCCCAGCCTCACAAGTCACCCCATCTTGGATTCCCCTAGGTCTCTAGTTTTCATAAATGCACAGGTGTGGTAGGTTTCTCTAGATGCCGGCTGAGCTAGAGGCCAAAATCTACAGGTAGGCACTTTGCAAAAAACACCTCTGTTTTCTTTCAAAAATTTGGATGTGTCCACGTTGCGCTTTGGGGCGTTTCCTGTTGCGGGCGCTAGGCCTACCCACACAAGTGAGGTATCATTTTCATCGGGAGACTTGGGGGAATGCTGGGTGGAAGTAAATTTGTGGCTCCTCTCAGATTCCAGAACTTTCTGCCACAGAAATGTGAGGAACATGTGTTTTTTTAGCCACCTTTTGAGGTTTGCAAAGGATTCTGGGTAACAGAACCTGGTCCGAGCCCCACAAGTCACCCCATCTTGGATTCCCCTAGGTCTCTAGTTTTCAGAAATGCACAGCTTTGGAAGGTTTCCCTAGGTGCCGGCTGAGCTAGAGACCAAAATCTACAGGTAGGCACTTTGCAAAAAACACCTCTGTTTTCTTTCAAAAATTTGGATGTATACACGTTGCGCTTTGAGGCGTTTCCTGATGCGGGCGCTAGGCCTACCCACACAAGTGAGGTATCATTTTTATCGGGAGACTTGGGGAAACACTGGGTGGAAGGAAATTTGTGGCTCCTCCCAGATTCCAGAACTTTCTGCAACAGAAATGTGAGGAACATGTGTTTTTTTAGCCAGATTTTGAGGTTTGCAAAGGATTTTGGGTAACAGAACCTGGTCAGAGCCCCACAAGTCACCCCATCTTGGATTCCCCTAGGTCTCTAGTTTTCAGAAATGCACAGCTTTGGTAGGTTTCCCTAGGTGCCGGCTGAGCTAGAGGCCAAAATCTACAGGTAGGCACTTTGCAAAAACCACCTCTGTTTTCTTTAAAAAATGTTGATGTATATACGTTGCGCTTTGAGGCGTTTCCTGATGCGGGCGCTAGGCCTACCCACACAAGTGAGGTATCATTTTTATCGGGAGACTTGGGGGAACACTGGGTGGAAGGAAATTTGTGGCTCCTCTCAGATTCCAGAACTTTCTGCCACAGAAATGTGAGGAACATGTGTTTTTGTAGCCAAATTTTGAGGTTTGCAAAGGATTCTGGGTAACAGAACCTGGTCTGAGCCTCACAAGTCACCCCATCTTGGATTCCCCTAGGTCTCTAGTTTTCATAAATGCACAGGTGTGGTAGGTTTCTCTAGATGCCGGCTGAGCTAGAGGCCAAAATCTACAGGTAGGCACTTTGCAAAAAACACCTCTGTTTTCTTTCAAAAATTTGGATGTGTCCACGTTGCGCTTTGGGGCGTTTCCTGTTGCGGGCGCTAGGCCTACCCACACAAGTGAGGTATCATTTTCATCGGGAGACTTGGGGGAATGCTGGGTGGAAGTAAATTTGTGGCTCCTCTCAGATTCCAGAACTTTCTGCCACAGAAATGTGAGGAACATGTGTTTTTTTAGCCAAATTTTGAGGTTTGCAAAGGATTCTGGGTAACAGAACCTGGTCCGAGCCCCACAAGTCACCCCATCTTGGATTGCCCTAGGTCTCTAGTTTTCAGAAATGCACAGCTTTGGAAGGTTTCCCTAGGTGCCGGCTGAGCTAGAGACCAAAATCTACAGGTAGGCACTTTGCAAAAAACACCTCTGTTTTCTTTCAAAAATTTGGATGTATACACGTTGCGCTTTGAGGCGTTTCCTGATGCGGGCGCTAGGCCTACCCACACAAGTGAGGTATCATTTTTATCGGGAGACTTGGGGAAACACTGGGTGGAAGGAAATTTGTGGCTCCTCCCAGATTCCAGAACTTTCTGCAACAGAAATGTGAGGAACATGTGTTTTTTTAGCCAGATTTTGAGGTTTGCAAAGGATTTTGGGTAACAGAACCTGGTCAGAGCCCCACAAGTCACCCCATCTTGGATTCCCCTAGGTCTCTAGTTTTCAGAAATGCACAGGTTTGGTAGGTTTCCCTAGGTGCCGGCTGAGCTAGAGGCCAAAACCTACAGGTAGGCACTTTGCAAAAAACACCTCTGTTTTCTTTCAAAAATTTGCATATGTCCACGTTGCGCTTTGGGGCGTTTCCTGTCGCGGGCGCTAGGCCTACCCACACAAGTGAGGAATCATTTTTATCGGGAGACTTGGGGTAATGCTGGGTGGAAGTAAATTTGTGGCTCCTCTCAGATTCAAGAACTTTCTGCCACAGAAATGTGAGGAACATGTGTTTTTTTAGCCAAATTTTGAGGTTTGCAAAGGATTCTGGGTAACAGAACCTGGTCCGAGCCCCACAAGTCACCCCATCTTGGTTTCCCCTAGGTCTCTAGTTTTCAGAAATGCACAGCTTTGGTAGGTTTCCCTAGGTGCCGGCTGAGCTAGAGGCCAAAATCTACAGGTAGGCACTTTGCAAAAAACACCTCTGTTTTCTTTAAAAAATTTGGATGTGTACACGTTGCGCTTTGAGGCGTTTCCTGATGTGGGCGCTAGGCCTACCCACACAAGTGAGGTATCATTTTTATCGGGAGACTTGGGGAAACACTGGGTGGAAGGAAATTTGTGGCTCCTCCCAGATTCCAGAACTTTCTGCCACAGAAATGTGAGGAACATGTGTTTTTTTAGCCAAATTTTGAGGTTTGCAAAGGATTCTGGGTAACAGAACCTGGTCCGAGCCCCACAAGTCACCCCATCTTGGATTCCCCTAGGTCTCTAGTTTTCAGAAATGCACAGGTGTGGTAGGTTTCTCTAGATGCCGGCTGAGCTAGAGGCCAAAATCTACAGGTAGGCACTTTGCAAAAAACACATCTCCGTTTTCTTTCAAAAATTTGGATGTGTCCACGTTGCGCTTTGGGGCATTTCCTGTTGCGGGCGCTAGGCCTACCCACACAAGTGAGGTATCATTTTTATCGGGAGACATGGGGGAATGCTGGGTGGAAGGAAATTTGTGGCTCCTCTCAGATTCCAGAACTTTCTGCCACAGAAATGTGAGGAACATGTGTTTTTTTAGCCAAATTTTGAGGTTTGCAAAGGATTCTGGGTAACAGAACCTGGTCCGAGCCTCACAAGTCACCCCATCTTGGATTCCCCTAGGTCTCTAGTTTTCAGAAATGCACAGGTGTGGTAGGTTTCTCTAGATGCCGGCTGAGCTAGAGGCCAAAATCTACAGGTAGGCACTTTGCAAAAAACACCTCTGTTTTCTTTCAAAAATTTGGATGTGTCCACGTTGCGCTTTGGGGCGCTTTGGGGCGATTCCTGTTGCGGGCGCTAGGCCTACCCACACAAGTGAGGAATCATTTTTATCGGGAGACTTGGGGGAATGCTGGGTGGAAGTAAATTTGTGGCTCCTCTCAGATTCCAGAACTTTCTGCCACAGAAATGTGAGGAACATGTGTTTTTTTAGCCACATTTTGAGGTTTGCAAAGGATTCTGGGTAACAGAACCTGGTCCGAGCCCCACAAGTCACCCCATCTTGGATTCCCCTAGGTCTCTAGTTTTCAGAAATGCACAGCTTTGGTAGGTTTCCCTAGGTGCCGGCTGAGCTAGAGACCAAAATCTACAGGTAGGCACTTTGCAAAAAACACCTCTGTTTTCTTTTAAAAATGTGGATGTGTACACGTTGCGCTTTGAGGCGTTTCCTGATGCGGGCGCTAGGCCTACCCACACAAGTGAGGTATCATTTTTATCGGGAGACTTGGGGAAACACTGGGTGGAAGGAAATTTGTGGCTCCTCCCAGATTCCAGAACTTTCTGCCACAGAAATGTGAGGAACATGTGTTTTTTTAGCCAAATTTTGAGGTTTGCAAAGGATTCTGGGTAACAGAACCTTGTCCGAGCCCCACAAGTCACCCCATCTTGGATTCCCCTAGGTCTCTAGCTTTCAGAAATGCACAGCTTTGGTAGGTTTCCCTAGGTGCCGGCTGAGCTAGAGGCCAAAATCTACAGGTAGGCACTTTGCAAAAAACAGCTCTGTTTTCTTTCAAAAATGTGGATGTGTACACGTTGCGCTTTGAGGCGTTTCCTGATGCGGGCGCTAGGACTACCCACACAAGTGAGGTATCATTTTTATCGGGAGACTTGGGGAAACACTGGGTGGAAGGAAATTTGTGGCTCCTCTCAGATTCCAGAACTTTCTGCCACAGAAATGTGAGGAACATGTGTTTTTTTAGTCAGATTTTGAGGTTTGCAAAGGATTCTGGGTAACAGAACCTGGTCCGAGCCCCACAAGTCACCCCATCTTGGATTCCCCTAGGTCTCTAGTTTTCAGAAATGCACAGGTGTGGTAGGTTTCTCTAGATGCCGGCTGAGCTAGAGGCCAAAATCTACAGGTAGGCACTTTGCAAAAAACACCTCTGTTTTCTTTCAAAAATTTGGATGTATACACGTTGCGCTTTGAGGCGTTTCCTGATGCGGGCGCTAGGCCTACCCACATAGGTGAGGTATAATTTTTATCTGAAGCCTGGGGGAAACGCTGGGTGGAAAGAAATTTGTGGCTCCTCTCAGATTCCAGAACTTTCTGCCACAGAAATGTGAGGAACATGTGTTTTTTTAGCCAAATTTTGAGGTTTGCAAAGGATTCTGGGTAACAGAACCTGGTCCGAGCCCCACAAGTCACCCCATCTTGGATTCCCCTATGTCTCTAGTTTTCAGAAATGCACAGGTTTGGTAGGTTTCCCTAGGTGCCGGCTGAGCTAGAAGCCAAAACCTACAGGTAGGCACTTTTCAAAAACACCTCTGTTTTCTTTCAAAAATTTGGATGTGTTCACGTTGCGCTTTGGGGCGTTTCCTGTCACGGGCGCTAGGCCTACCCACACAAGTGAGGTATCATTTTTATCGGGAGACTTGGGGGAATGCTGGGTGGAAGGAAATTTGTGGCTCCTCTCAGATTCCAGAACTTCTGCAACAGAAATGTGAGGAACATGTGTTTTTTTAGCCAAATTTTGAGGTTTGCAAAGGATTCTGGGTAACAGAACCTGGTCCGAGCCCCACAAGTCACCCTATCTTGGATTCCCCTAGGTCTCTAGTTTTCATAAATGCACAGGTTTGGTAGGTTTCCCTAGGTGCCGGGTGAGCTAGAGGCCAAAATCTACAGGTAGGCACTTTGCAAAAAACACCTCTGTTTTCTTTCAAAAATGTGGATGTGTCCACGTTGCGCTTTGGGGCGTTTCCTGTTGCGGGCGCTAGGCCTACCCACACAAGTGAGGTATCATTTTTATCAGGAGACTTGGGGGAACGCTGGGTGGAAGGAAATTTGTGGCTCCTCTCAGATTCCAAAACCTTCTGCCACAGAAATGTGAGGAACATGTGTTTTTTTAGCCACATTTTGAGGTTTGCAAAGGATTCTGGGTAACAGAACCTGGTCCGAGCCCCACAAGTCACCCCATCTTGGATTCCCCTAGGCCTCTAGTTTTCAAAAATGCACAGGATTGGTAGGTTTCCCTAGTGCCAGCTGAGCTACAGGCCAAAATCCAGAGGTAGGCACTGTTTTCTTTCAAAAATTTGGATGTGTCCACTTTGCCCTTTGGGGCGTTTCCTGTCGTGGGCGCTGGACCTACCCACACAAGTGAGGTATAATTTTTATCGGGAGACTTGAGGGAACGCTGGGTGGAAGGAAATTTGTGGCTCCTCTCAGATTCCAGAACTTTCTGCCACAGAAATATGAGGAACATGTGTTTTTTTAGCCAAATTTTGACGTTTGCAAAGGATTCTGGGTAACAGTACCTTGTCCGAGCCCCACAAGTCACCCCATCTTGGATTCCCCTAGGTCTCTAGCTTTCAGAAATGCACAGCTTTGGTAGGTTTCCCTAGGTGCCGGCTGAGCTAGAGGCCAAAATCTACAGGTAGGCACTTTGCAAAAAACACCTCTGTTTTCTTTCAAAAATGTGGATGTGTACACGTTGCGCTTTGAGGCGTTTCCTGATGCGGGCGCTAGGACTACCCACACAAGTGAGGTATCATTTTTATCGGGAGACTTGGGGAAACACTGGGTGGAAGGAAATTTGTGGCTCCTCTCAGATTCCAGAACTTTCTGCCACAGAAATGTGAGGAACATGTGTTTTTTTAGCCAGATTTTGAGGTTTGCAAAGGATTCTGGGTAACAGAACCTGGTCCGAGCCCCACAAGTCACCCCATCTTGGATTCCCCTAGGTCTCTAGTTTTCAGAAATGCACAGGTGTGGTAGGTTTCTCTAGATGCCGGCTGAGCTAGAGGCCAAAATCTACAGGTAGGCACTTTGCAAAAAACACCTCTGTTTTCTTTCAAAAATTTGGATGTATACACGTTGCGCTTTGAGGCGTTTCCTGATGCGGGCGCTAGGCCTACCCACATAGGTGAGGTATAATTTTTATCTGAAGACTGGGGGGAACGCTGGGTGGAAAGAAATTTGTGGCTCCTCTCAGATTCCAGAACTTTCTGCCACAGAAATGTGAGGAACATGTGTTTTTTTAGCCAAATTTTGAGGTTTGCAAAGGATTCTGGGTAACAGAACCTGGTCCGAGCCCCACAAGTCACCCCATCTTGGATTCCCCTATGTCTCTAGTTTTCAGAAATGCACAGGTTTGGTAGGTTTCCCTAGGTGCCGGCTGAGCTAGAAGCCAAAACCTACAGGTAGGCACTTTTCAAAAACACCTCTGTTTTCTTTCAAAAATTTGGATGTGTTCACGTTGCGCTTTGGGGCGTTTCCTGTCACGGGCGCTAGGCCTACCCACACAAGTGAGGTATCATTTTTATCGGGAGACTTGGGGGAATGCTGGGTGGAAGGAAATTTGTGGCTCCTCTCAGATTCCAGAACTTCTGCAACAGAAATGTGAGGAACATGTGTTTTTTTAGCCAAATTTTGAGGTTTGCAAAGGATTCTGGGTAACAGAACCTGGTCCGAGCCCCACAAGTCACCCTATCTTGGATTCCCCTAGGTCTCTAGTTTTCATAAATGCACAGGTTTGGTAGGTTTCCCTAGGTGCCGGGTGAGCTAGAGGCCAAAATCTACAGGTAGGCACTTTGCAAAAAACACCTCTGTTTTCTTTCAAAAATGTGGATGTGTCCACGTTGCGCTTTGGGGCGTTTCCTGTTGCGGGCGCTAGGCCTACCCACACAAGTGAGGTATCATTTTTATCAGGAGACTTGGGGGAACGCTGGGTGGAAGGAAATTTGTGGCTCCTCTCAGATTCCAAAACCTTCTGCCACAGAAATGTGAGGAACATGTGTTTTTTTAGCCACATTTTGAGGTTTGCAAAGGATTCTGGGTAACAGAACCTGGTCCGAGCCCCACAAGTCACCCCATCTTGGATTCCCCTAGGCCTCTAGTTTTCAAAAATGCACAGGATTGGTAGGTTTCCCTAGTGCCAGCTGAGCTACAGGCCAAAATCCAGAGGTAGGCACTGTTTTCTTTCACAAATTTGGATGTGTCCACTTTGCCCTTTGGGGCGTTTCCTGTCGTGGGCGCTGGACCTACCCACACAAGTGAGGTATCATTTTTATCGGGAGACTTGAGGGAACGCTGGGTGGAAGGAAATTTGTGGCTCCTCTCAGATTCCAGAACTTTCTGCCACAGAAATATGAGGAACATGTGTTTTTTTAGCCAAATTTTGACGTTTGCAAAGGATTCTGGGTAACAGTACCTTGTCCGAGCCCCACAAGTCACCCCATCTTGGATTCCCCTAGGTCTCTAGCTTTCAGAAATGCACAGCTTTGGTAGGTTTCCCTAGGTGCCGGCTGAGCTAGAGGCCAAAAT
The DNA here is from genome assembly GCF_031143425.1 of Pleurodeles waltl. Classification (NCBI taxonomy): domain Eukaryota; kingdom Metazoa; phylum Chordata; class Amphibia; order Caudata; family Salamandridae; genus Pleurodeles; species Pleurodeles waltl. The sequence continues at coordinate 30,834 of NW_027150136.1, read as the reverse complement.
CTACAGGTAGGCACTTTGCAAAAAACACCTCTGTTTTCTTTCAAAAATGTGGATGTGTACACGTTGCGCTTTGAGGCGTTTCCTGATGCGGGCGCTAGGACTACCCACACAAGTGAGGTATCATTTTTATCGGGAGACTTGGGGAAACACTGGGTGGAAGGAAATTTGTGGCTCCTCTCAGATTCCAGAACTTTCTGCCACAGAAATGTGAGGAACATGTGTTTTTTTAGCCAGATTTTGAGGTTTGCAAAGGATTCTGGGTAACAGAACCTGGTCCGAGCCCCACAAGTCACCCCATCTTGGATTCCCCTAGGTCTCTAGTTTTCAGAAATGCACAGGTGTGGTAGGTTTCTCTAGATGCCGGCTGAGCTAGAGGCCAAAATCTACAGGTAGGCACTTTGCAAAAAACACCTCTGTTTTCTTTCAAAAATTTGGATGTATACACGTTGCGCTTTGAGGCGTTTCCTGATGCGGGCGCTAGGCCTACCCACATAGGTGAGGTATAATTTTTATCTGAAGACTGGGGGGAACGCTGGGTGGAAAGAAATTTGTGGCTCCTCTCAGATTCCAGAACTTTCTGCCACAGAAATGTGAGGAACATGTGTTTTTTTAGCCAAATTTTGAGGTTTGCAAAGGATTCTGGGTAACAGAACCTGGTCCGAGCCCCACAAGTCACCCCATCTTGGATTCCCCTATGTCTCTAGTTTTCAGAAATGCACAGGTTTGGTAGGTTTCCCTAGGTGCCGGCTGAGCTAGAAGCCAAAACCTACAGGTAGGCACTTTTCAAAAACACCTCTGTTTTCTTTCAAAAATTTGGATGTGTTCACGTTGCGCTTTGGGGCGTTTCCTGTCACGGGCGCTAGGCCTACCCACACAAGTGAGGTATCATTTTTATCGGGAGACTTGGGGGAATGCTGGGTGGAAGGAAATTTGTGGCTCCTCTCAGATTCCAGAACTTCTGCAACAGAAATGTGAGGAACATGTGTTTTTTTAGCCAAATTTTGAGGTTTGCAAAGGATTCTGGGTAACAGAACCTGGTCCGAGCCCCACAAGTCACCCTATCTTGGATTCCCCTAGGTCTCTAGTTTTCATAAATGCACAGGTTTGGTAGGTTTCCCTAGGTGCCGGGTGAGCTAGAGGCCAAAATCTACAGGTAGGCACTTTGCAAAAAACACCTCTGTTTTCTTTCAAAAATTTGGATGTGTCCACGTTGCGCTTTGGGGTGTGTCCTGTCGCGGGCGCTAGGCCTACCCACACAAGTGAGGTATCATTTTTATCGGGAGACTTGGGGGAACGCTGGGTGGAAGGACATTTGTGGCTCCTCTCAGATTCCAGAACTTTCTGCCACAGAAATGTGAGGAACATGTGTTTTTTTAGCCAATTTTGAGGTTTGCAAAGGATTCTGGGTAACAGAACCTGGTCCGAGCCCTACAAGTCACCCCATCTTGGATTCCCCTAGGTCTCTAGTTTTCAGAAATGCACAGGTTTGGTAGGTTTCCCTAGGTGCCGGCTGAGCTAGAGGCTAAAATATACAGGTAGGCACTTTGCAAAAAACACCTCTGTTTTCTTTCAAAAATTTTGATGTGTCCACGTTGCGCTTTGGGGCGTTTCCTGTCACGGGCGCTAGGCCTACCCACACAAGTGAGGTATCATTTTTATCAGGAGACTTGGGGGAACGCTGGGTGGAAGGACATTTGTGGCTCCTCTCAGATTCCAGAACTTTCTGCCACAGAAATGTGAGGAACATGTGTTTTTTTAGCCAATTTTGAGGTTTGCAAAGGATTCTGGGTAACAGAACCTGGTCCGAGCCCTACAAGTCACCCCATCTTGGATTCCCCTAGGTCTCTAGTTTTCAGAAATGCACAGGTTTGGTAGGTTTCCCTAGGTGCCGGCTGAGCTAGAGGCCAAAATATACAGGTAGGCACTTTGCAAAAAACACCTCTGTTTTCTTTCAAAAATTTTGATGTGTCCACGTTGCGCTTTGGGGCGTTTCCTGTCACGGGCGCTAGGCCTACCCACACAAGTGAGGTATCATTTTTATCGGGAGACTTGGGGGAATGCTGGGTGGAAGGAAATTTGTGGCTCCTCTCAGATTCCAGAACTTCTGCAACAGAAATGTGAGGAACATGTGTTTTTTTAGCCAAATTTTGAGGTTTGCAAAGGATTCTGGGTAACAGAACCTGGTCCGAGCCCCACAAGTCACCCTATCTTGGATTCCCCTAGGTCTCTAGTTTTCATAAATGCACAGGTTTGGTAGGTTTCCCTAGGTGCCGGGTGAGCTAGAGGCCAAAATCTACAGGTAGGCACTTTGCAAAAAACACCTCTGTTTTCTTTCAAAAATTTGGATGTGTCCACGTTGCGCTTTGGGGCGTTTCCTGTTGCGGGCGCTAGGCCTACCCACACAAGTGAGGTATCATTTTTATCAGGAGACTTGGGGGAACGCTGGGTGGAAGGAAATTTGTGGCTCCTCTCAGATTCCAAAACCTTCTGCCACAGAAATGTGAGGAACATGTGTTTTTTTAGCCACATTTTGAGGTTTGCAAAGGATTCTGGGTAACAGAACCTGGTCCGAGCCCCACAAGTCACCCCATCTTGGATTCCCCTAGGCCTCTAGTTTTCAAAAATGCACAGGATTGGTAGGTTTCCCTAGTGCCAGCTGAGCTACAGGCCAAAATCCAGAGGTAGGCACTGTTTTCTTTCAAAAATTTGGATGTGTCCACTTTGCCCTTTGGGGCGTTTCCTGTCGTGGGCGCTAGACCTACCCACACAAGTGAGGTATCATTTTTATCGGGAGACTTGAGGGAACGCTGGGTGGAAGGAAATTTGTGGCTCCTCTCAGATTCCAGAACTTTCTGCCACAGAAATATGAGGAACATGTGTTTTTTTAGCCAAATTTTGACGTTTGCAAAGGATTCTGGGTAACAGAACCTGGTTCGAGCCCCACAAGTCACCCCATCTTGAATTCCCCTAGGGCTCTAGTTTTCAGAAATGCACAGGTTTGGTAGGTTTCCCTAGGAGCCGGCTGAGCTAGGCACCAAAATCTACAGGTAGGCACTTTGCAAAAAACACCTCTGTTTTCTTTCAAAAATTTGGATGTGTCCACGTTGCGCTTTGGGGCGTTTCCTGTCGCGGGCGCTAGGCCTACCCACACAAGTTGGGTATCATTTTTATCGGGAGACTTGGGGGAACGCTGGGTGGAAGGAAATTTGTGGTTCCTCTCAGATTCCAGAACTTTCTGCCACAGAAATGTGAGGAACATGTGTTTTTTTAGCCAAATTTTGAGGTTTGCAAAGGAGTCTGGGTAACAGAACCTGGTCCGAGCCCCACAAGTCACCCCATCTTGGATTCCGCTAGGTCTCTAGTTTTCAGAAATGCACAGGTTTGGTAGGTTTCCCTAGGTGCCGGCTGAGCTAGAGGCCAAAATCTACAGGTAGGCACTTTGCAAAAAACACCTCTGTTTTCTTTCAAAAATTTGGATGTGTCCACGTTGCGCTTTGGGGTGTGTCCTGTCGCGGGCGCTAGGCCTACCCACACAAGTGAGGTATCATTTTTATCGGGAGACTTGGGGGAACGCTGGGTGGAAGGACATTTGTGGCTCCTCTCAGATTCCAGAACTTTCTGCCACAGAAATGTGAGGAACATGTGTTTTTTTAGCCAATTTTGAGGTTTGCAAAGGATTCCGGGTAACAGAACCTGGTTCGAGCCCCACAAGTCACCCCATCTTGAATTCCCCTAGGGCTCTAGTTTTCAGAAATGCACAGGTTTGGTAGGTTTCCCTAGGAGCCGGCTGAGCTAGGCACCAAAATCTACAGGTAGGCACTTTGCAAAAAACACCTCTGTTTTCTTTCAAAAATTTGGATGTGTCCACGTTGCGCTTTGGGGCGTTTCCTGTCGCGGGCGCTAGGCCTACCCACACAAGTTGGGTATCATTTTTATCGGGAGACTTGGGGGAACGCTGGGTGGAAGGAAATTTGTGGTTCCTCTCAGATTCCAGAACTTTCTGCCACAGAAATGTGAGGAACATGTGTTTTTTTAGCCAAATTTTGAGGTTTGCAAAGGAGTCTGGGTAACAGAACCTGGTCCGAGCCCCACAAGTCACCCCATCTTGGATTCCGCTAGGTCTCTAGTTTTCAGAAATGCACAGGTTTGGTAGGTTTCCCTAGGTGCCGGCTGAGCTAGAGGCCAAAATCTACAGGTAGGCACTTTGCAAAAAACACCTCTGTTTTCTTTCAAAAATTTGGATGTGTCCACGTTGCGCTTTGGGGTGTGTCCTGTCGCGGGCGCTAGGCCTACCCACACAAGTGAGGTATCATTTTTATCGGGAGACTTGGGGGAACGCTGGGTGGAAGGACATTTGTGGCTCCTCTCAGATTCCAGAACTTTCTGCCACAGAAATGTGAGGAACATGTGTTTTTTTAGCCAATTTTGAGGTTTGCAAAGGATTCTGGGTAACAGAACCTGGTCCGAGCCCTACAAGTCACCCCATCTTGGATTCCCCTAGGTCTCTAGTTTTCAGAAATGCACAGGTTTGGTAGGTTTCCCTAGGTGCCGGCTGAGCTAGAGGCCAAAATATACAGGTAGGCACTTTGCAAAAAACACCTCTGTTTTCTTTCAAAAATTTTGATGTGTCCATGTTGCGCTTTGGGGCGTTTCCTGTCGCGGGCGCTAGGCCTACCCTCACAAGTGAGGTATCATTTTTATCGGGAGACTTGGGGAAACGCTGGGTTGAAGGAAATGTGTTGCTCCCCTCAGATTCTAGAACTTTCTGCCACAGAAATGTGAGGAACGTGTTTTTTTAGCCAAATTTTGAGGTTTGCAAAGGATTCTGGGTATCAGAACCTGGTCCAAGCCCCACAAGTCACCCCATCTTGGATTCCCCTAGGTCTCTAGTTTTCAGAAATGCACAGGTGTGGTAGGTTTCTCTAGATGCCGGCTGAGCTAGAGGCAAAAATCTACAGGTAGGCACTTTGCAAAAAACACCTCTGTTTTCTTTCAAAAATGTGGATGTGTACACGTTGCGCTTTGAGGCGTTTCCTGATGCGGGCGCTAGGACTACCCACACAAGTGAGGTATCATTTTTATCAGGAGACTTGGGGAAACACTGGGTGGAAGGAAATTTGTGGCTCCTCTCAGATTCCAGAACTTTCTGCCACTGAAATGTGAGGAACATGTGTTTTTTTAGCCAGATTTTGAGGTTTGCAAAGGATTCTGGGTAACAGAACCTGGTCCGAGCCCCACAAGTCACCCCATCTTGGATTCCCCTAGGTCTCTAGTTTTCAGAAATGCACAGGTGTGGTAGGTTTCTCTAGATGCCGGCTGAGCTAGAGGCCAAAATCTACAGGTAGGCACTTTGCAAAAAACACCTCTGTTTTCTTTCAAAAATTTGGATGTATACACGTTGCGCTTTGAGGCGTTTCCTGATGCGGGCGCTAGGCCTACCCACATAGGTGAGGTATAATTTTTATCTGAAGACTGGGGGGAACGCTGGGTGGAAAGAAATTTGTGGCTCCTCTCAGATTCCAGAACTTTCTGCCACAGAAATGTGAGGAACATGTGTTTTTTTAGCCAAATTTTGAGGTTTGCAAAGGATTCTGGGTAACAGAACCTGGTCCGAGCCCCACAAGTCACCCCATCTTGGATTCCCCTATGTCTCTAGTTTTCAGAAATGCACAGGTTTGGTAGGTTTCCCTAGGTGCCGGCTGAGCTAGAAGCCAAAACCTACAGGTAGGCACTTTTCAAAAACACCTCTGTTTTCTTTCAAAAATTTGGATGTGTTCACGTTGCGCTTTGGGGCGTTTCCTGTCACGGGCGCTAGGCCTACCCACACAAGTGAGGTATCATTTTTATCGGGAGACTTGGGGGAATGCTGGGTGGAAGGAAATTTGTGGCTCCTCTCAGATTCCAGAACTTCTGCAACAGAAATGTGAGGAACATGTGTTTTTTTAGCCAAATTTTGAGGTTTGCAAAGGATTCTGGGTAACAGAACCTGGTCCGAGCCCCACAAGTCACCCTATCTTGGATTCCCCTAGGTCTCTAGTTTTCATAAATGCACAGGTTTGGTAGGTTTCCCTAGGTGCCGGGTGAGCTAGAGGCCAAAATCTACAGGTAGGCACTTTGCAAAAAACACCTCTGTTTTCTTTCAAAAATGTGGATGTGTCCACGTTGCGCTTTGGGGCGTTTCCTGTTGCGGGCGCTAGGCCTACCCACACAAGTGAGGTATCATTTTTATCAGGAGACTTGGGGGAACGCTGGGTGGAAGGAAATTTGTGGCTCCTCTCAGATTCCAAAACCTTCTGCCACAGAAATGTGAGGAACATGTGTTTTTTTAGCCACATTTTGAGGTTTGCAAAGGATTCTGGGTAACAGAACCTGGTCCGAGCCCCACAAGTCACCCCATCTTGGATTCCCCTAGGCCTCTAGTTTTCAAAAATGCACAGGATTGGTAGGTTTCCCTAGTGCCAGCTGAGCTACAGGCCAAAATCCAGAGGTAGGCACTGTTTTCTTTCAAAAATTTGGATGTGTCCACTTTGCCCTTTGGGGCGTTTCCTGTCGTGGGCGCTGGACCTACCCACACAAGTGAGGTATCATTTTTATCGGGAGACTTGAGGGAACGCTGGGTGGAAGGAAATTTGTGGCTCCTCTCAGATTCCAGAACTTTCTGCCACAGAAATATGAGGAACATGTGTTTTTTTAGCCAAATTTTGACGTTTGCAAAGGATTCTGGGTAACAGTACCTTGTCCGAGCCCCACAAGTCACCCCATCTTGGATTCCCCTAGGTCTCTAGCTTTCAGAAATGCACAGCTTTGGTAGGTTTCCCTAGGTGCCGGCTGAGCTAGAGGCCAAAATCTACAGGTAGGCACTTTGCAAAAAACACCTCTGTTTTCTTTCAAAAATGTGGATGTGTACACGTTGCGCTTTGAGGCGTTTCCTGATGCGGGCGCTAGGACTACCCACACAAGTGAGGTATCATTTTTATCGGGAGACTTGGGGAAACACTGGGTGGAAGGAAATTTGTGGCTCCTCTCAGATTCCAGAACTTTCTGCCACAGAAATGTGAGGAACATGTGTTTTTTTAGCCAGATTTTGAGGTTTGCAAAGGATTCTGGGTAACAGAACCTGGTCCGAGCCCCACAAGTCACCCCATCTTGGATTCCCCTAGGTCTCTAGTTTTCAGAAATGCACAGGTGTGGTAGGTTTCTCTAGATGCCGGCTGAGCTAGAGGCCAAAATCTACAGGTAGGCACTTTGCAAAAAACACCTCTGTTTTCTTTCAAAAATTTGGATGTATACACGTTGCGCTTTGAGGCGTTTCCTGATGCGGGCGCTAGGCCTACCCACATAGGTGAGGTATAATTTTTATCTGAAGACTGGGGGGAACGCTGGGTGGAAAGAAATTTGTGGCTCCTCTCAGATTCCAGAACTTTCTGCCACAGAAATGTGAGGAACATGTGTTTTTTTAGCCAAATTTTGAGGTTTGCAAAGGATTCTGGGTAACAGAACCTGGTCCGAGCCCCACAAGTCACCCCATCTTGGATTCCCCTATGTCTCTAGTTTTCAGAAATGCACAGGTTTGGTAGGTTTCCCTAGGTGCCGGCTGAGCTAGAAGCCAAAACCTACAGGTAGGCACTTTTCAAAAACACCTCTGTTTTCTTTCAAAAATTTGGATGTGTCCACGTTGCCCTTTGGGGTGTGTCCTGTCGCGGGCGCTAGGCCTACCCACACAAGTGAGGTATCATTTTTATCGGGAGACTTGGGGGAACGCTGGGTGGAAGGACATTTGTGGCTCCTCTCAGATTCCAGAACTTCTGCAACAGAAATGTGAGGAACATGTGTTTTTTTAGCCAAATTTTGAGGTTTGCAAAGGATTCTGGGTAACAGAACCTGGTCCGAGCCCCACAAGTCACCCTATCTTGGATTCCCCTAGGTCTCTAGTTTTCATAAATGCACAGGTTTGGTAGGTTTCCCTAGGTGCCGGGTGAGCTAGAGGCCAAAATCTACAGGTAGGCACTTTGCAAAAAACACCTCTGTTTTCTTTCAAAAATTTGGATGTGTCCACGTTGCGCTTTGGGGTGTGTCCTGTCGCGGGCGCTAGGCCTACCCACACAAGTGAGGTATCATTTTTATCGGGAGACTTGGGGGAACGCTGGGTGGAAGGACATTTGTGGCTCCTCTCAGATTCCAGAACTTTCTGCCACAGAAATGTGAGGAACATGTGTTTTTTTAGCCAATTTTGAGGTTTGCAAAGGATTCTGGGTAACAGAACCTGGTCCGAGCCCTACAAGTCACCCCATCTTGGATTCCCCTAGGTCTCTAGTTTTCAGAAATGCACAGGTTTGGTAGGTTTCCCTAGGTGCCGGCTGAGCTAGAGGCTAAAATATACAGGTAGGCACTTTGCAAAAAACACCTCTGTTTTCTTTCAAAAATTTTGATGTGTCCACGTTGCGCTTTGGGGCGTTTCCTGTCACGGGCGCTAGGCCTACCCACACAAGTGAGGTATCATTTTTATCAGGAGACTTGGGGGAACGCTGGGTGGAAGGACATTTGTGGCTCCTCTCAGATTCCAGAACTTTCTGCCACAGAAATGTGAGGAACATGTGTTTTTTTAGCCAATTTTGAGGTTTGCAAAGGATTCTGGGTAACAGAACCTGGTCCGAGCCCTACAAGTCACCCCATCTTGGATTCCCCTAGGTCTCTAGTTTTCAGAAATGCACAGGTTTGGTAGGTTTCCCTAGGTGCCGGCTGAGCTAGAGGCCAAAATATACAGGTAGGCACTTTGCAAAAAACACCTCTGTTTTCTTTCAAAAATTTTGATGTGTCCACGTTGCGCTTTGGGGCGTTTCCTGTCACGGGCGCTAGGCCTACCCACACAAGTGAGGTATCATTTTTATCGGGAGACTTGGGGGAATGCTGGGTGGAAGGAAATTTGTGGCTCCTCTCAGATTCCAGAACTTCTGCAACAGAAATGTGAGGAACATGTGTTTTTTTAGCCAAATTTTGAGGTTTGCAAAGGATTCTGGGTAACAGAACCTGGTCCGAGCCCCACAAGTCACCCTATCTTGGATTCCCCTAGGTCTCTAGTTTTCATAAATGCACAGGTTTGGTAGGTTTCCCTAGGTGCCGGGTGAGCTAGAGGCCAAAATCTACAGGTAGGCACTTTGCAAAAAACACCTCTGTTTTCTTTCAAAAATTTGGATGTGTCCACGTTGCGCTTTGGGGCGTTTCCTGTTGCGGGCGCTAGGCCTACCCACACAAGTGAGGTATCATTTTTATCAGGAGACTTGGGGGAACGCTGGGTGGAAGGAAATTTGTGGCTCCTCTCAGATTCCAAAACCTTCTGCCACAGAAATGTGAGGAACATGTGTTTTTTTAGCCACATTTTGAGGTTTGCAAAGGATTCTGGGTAACAGAACCTGGTCCGAGCCCCACAAGTCACCCCATCTTGGATTCCCCTAGGCCTCTAGTTTTCAAAAATGCACAGGATTGGTAGGTTTCCCTAGTGCCAGCTGAGCTACAGGCCAAAATCCAGAGGTAGGCACTGTTTTCTTTCAAAAATTTGGATGTGTCCACTTTGCCCTTTGGGGCGTTTCCTGTCGTGGGCGCTAGACCTACCCACACAAGTGAGGTATCATTTTTATCGGGAGACTTGAGGGAACGCTGGGTGGAAGGAAATTTGTGGCTCCTCTCAGATTCCAGAACTTTCTGCCACAGAAATATGAGGAACATGTGTTTTTTTAGCCAAATTTTGACGTTTGCAAAGGATTCTGGGTAACAGAACCTGGTTCGAGCCCCACAAGTCACCCCATCTTGAATTCCCCTAGGGCTCTAGTTTTCAGAAATGCACAGGTTTGGTAGGTTTCCCTAGGAGCCGGCTGAGCTAGGCACCAAAATCTACAGGTAGGCACTTTGCAAAAAACACCTCTGTTTTCTTTCAAAAATTTGGATGTGTCCACGTTGCGCTTTGGGGCGTTTCCTGTCGCGGGCGCTAGGCCTACCCACACAAGTTGGGTATCATTTTTATCGGGAGACTTGGGGGAACGCTGGGTGGAAGGAAATTTGTGGTTCCTCTCAGATTCCAGAACTTTCTGCCACAGAAATGTGAGGAACATGTGTTTTTTTAGCCAAATTTTGAGGTTTGCAAAGGAGTCTGGGTAACAGAACCTGGTCCGAGCCCCACAAGTCACCCCATCTTGGATTCCGCTAGGTCTCTAGTTTTCAGAAATGCACAGGTTTGGTAGGTTTCCCTAAGTGCCGGCTGAGCTAGAGGCCAAAATCTACAGGTAGGCACTTTGCAAAAAACACCTCTGTTTTCTTTCAAAAATTTGGATGTGTCCACGTTGCGCTTTGGGGTGTGTCCTGTCGCGGGCGCTAGGCCTACCCACACAAGTGAGGTATCATTTTTATCGGGAGACTTGGGGGAACGCTGGGTGGAAGGACATTTGTGGCTCCTCTCAGATTCCAGAACTTTCTGCCACAGAAATGTGAGGAACATGTGTTTTTTTAGCCAATTTTGAGGTTTGCAAAGGATTCTGGGTAACAGAACCTGGTTCGAGCCCCACAAGTCACCCCATCTTGAATTCCCCTAGGGCTCTAGTTTTCAGAAATGCACAGGTTTGGTAGGTTTCCCTAGGAGCCGGCTGAGCTAGGCACCAAAATCTACAGGTAGGCACTTTGCAAAAAACACCTCTGTTTTCTTTCAAAAATTTGGATGTGTCCACGTTGCGCTTTGGGGCGTTTCCTGTCGCGGGCGCTAGGCCTACCCACACAAGTTGGGTATCATTTTTATCGGGAGACTTGGGGGAACGCTGGGTGGAAGGAAATTTGTGGTTCCTCTCAGATTCCAGAACTTTCTGCCACAGAAATGTGAGGAACATGTGTTTTTTTAGCCAAATTTTGAGGTTTGCAAAGGAGTCTGGGTAACAGAACCTGGTCCGAGCCCCACAAGTCACCCCATCTTGGATTCCGCTAGGTCTCTAGTTTTCAGAAATGCACAGGTTTGGTAGGTTTCCCTAGGTGCCGGCTGAGCTAGAGGCCAAAATCTACAGGTAGGCACTTTGCAAAAAACACCTCTGTTTTCTTTCAAAAATTTGGATGTGTCCACGTTGCGCTTTGGGGTGTGTCCTGTCGCGGGCGCTAGGCCTACCCACACAAGTGAGGTATCATTTTTATCGGGAGACTTGGGGGAACGCTGGGTGGAAGGACATTTGTGGCTCCTCTCAGATTCCAGAACTTTCTGCCACAGAAATGTGAGGAACATGTGTTTTTTTAGCCAATTTTGAGGTTTGCAAAGGATTCTGGGTAACAGAACCTGGTCCGAGCCCTACAAGTCACCCCATCTTGGATTCCCCTAGGTCTCTAGTTTTCAGAAATGCACAGGTTTGGTAGGTTTCCCTAGGTGCCGGCTGAGCTAGAGGCCAAAATATACAGGTAGGCACTTTGCAAAAAACACCTCTGTTTTCTTTCAAAAATTTTGATGTGTCCATGTTGCGCTTTGGGGCGTTTCCTGTCGCGGGCGCTAGGCCTACCCTCACAAGTGAGGTATCATTTTTATCGGGAGACTTGGGGAAACGCTGGGTTGAAGGAAATGTGTTGCTCCCCTCAGATTCTAGAACTTTCTGCCACAGAAATGTGAGGAACGTGTTTTTTTAGCCAAATTTTGAGGTTTGCAAAGGATTCTGGGTATCAGAACCTGGTCCAAGCCCCACAAGTCACCCCATCTTGGATTCCCCTAGGTCTCTAGTTTTCAGAAATGCACAGGTTTGGTAGGTTTCCCTAGGTGCCGGCTGAGCTAGAGGCCAAAATCTACAGGTAGGCACTTTGCAAAAAACACCTCTGTTTTCTTTCAAAAATTTGGATGTGTCCACGTTGCGCTTTGGGGCGTTTCCTGTCGCGGGCGCTAGGCCTACCCTCACAAGTGAGGTATCATTTTTATCGGGAGACTTGGGGAAACGCTGGGTGGAAGGAAATTTGTTGCTCCCCTCAGATTCTAGAACTTTCTGCCACAGAAATGTGAGGAACATGTGTTTTTTTATCCAAATTTTGATGTTTGCAAAGGATTCTGGGTATCAGAACCTGGTCCGAGCCCAACAAGTCACCCCATCTTGGATTCCCCTAGGTCTCTAGTTTTCAGAAATACACAGGTTTGGTAGGTTTCCCTAGGTGTCGGCTGAGCTAGAGGCCAAAATCTACAGGTAGGCACTTTGCAAAAAACACCTCTGTTTTCTTTCAAAAATTTGGATGTGTACACGTTGCCCTTTGAGGCATTTCCTGACGCGGGCGCTAGGCCTACCCACACAAGTGAGGTATCATTTTTATCGGGAGACTTGGGGGAACACTGGGTGGAAGGAAATTTGTGGCTCCTCTCAGATTTCAGAACTTTCTGCCACAGAAATGTGAGGAACATGTGTTTTTTTTAGCCATATTTTGAGGTTTGCAAAGGATTCTGGGTAACAGAACCTGGTCCGAGCCCCACAAGTCACCCCATCTTGGATTCCCCTAGGTCTCTAGTTTTCAGAAATGCACAGGTGTGGTAGGTTTCTCTAGGTGCCGGCTGAGCTAGAGGCCAAAATCTACAGGTAGGCACTTTGCAAAAAACACCTCTGTTTTCTTTCAAAAATGTGGATGTGTCCACGTTGCGCTTTGGGGCATTTCCTGTTGTGGGCGCTAGGACTACCCACACAAGTGGGGTATCATTTTTATCGGGAGACTTGGGGGAACGCTGGGTGGCAGGAAATTTGTGGCTCCTCTCAGATTCCAAAACTTTCTGCCACAGAAATGTGAGGAACATGTGTTTTTTTAGCCAAATTTTGAGGTTTGCAAAGGATTCTGGGTAACAGAACCTGGTCCGAGCCCCACAAGTCACCCCATCTTAGATTCCCCTAGGTCTCTAGTTTTCAGAAATGCACAGGTTTGGTAGGTTTCCCTAGGTGCCGGCTGAGCTAGAAGCCAAAACCTACAGGTAGGCACTTTGCAAAAAACACCTCTGTTTTCTGTGAAAAATTTGGATGTGTCCATGTTGCGCGTTGGGGCGTTTCCTGTCGCGGGCGCTAGGCCTACCACACAAGTGGGGTATCATTTTTATCAGGAGACTTGGGGGAACGCTGGGTGGAAAGAAATTTGTGGCTCCTCTCAGATTCCAGAACTTTCTGCCACTGAAATGTGAGGAACATGTGTTTTTTTAGCCAAATTTTGAGGTTTGCAAAGGATTCTGGGTAACAGAACCTGGTCCGAGCCCCACAAGTCACCCCATCTTAGATTCCCCTAGGTCTCTAGTTTTCAGAAATGCACAGGTTTGGTAGGTTTCCCTAAGTGCCGGCTGAGCTAGAGGCCAAAATCTACAGGTAGGCACTTTGCAAAAAACACCTCTGTTTTCTTTGAAAAATTTGGATGTGTCCATGTTGCGCGTTGGGGCGTTTCCTGTCGCGGGCGCTGGGCCTACCACACAAGTGGGGTATCATTTTTATCAGGAGACTTGGGGGAACGCTGGGTGGAAAGAAATTTGTGGCTCCTCTCAGATTCCAGAACTTTCTGCCACTGAAATGTGAGGAACATGTGTTTTTTTAGCCAAATTTTGAGGTTTGCAAAGGATTCTGGGTAACAGAACCTGGTCCGAGCCCCACAAGTCACCCCATCTTGGATTCCCCTAGGTCTCTAGTTTTCAGAAATGCACAGGTTTGGTAGGTTTCCCTAGGTGCCGGCTGAGCTAGAGGCCAAAATCTACAGGTAGGCACTTTGCAAAAAACACCTCTGTTTTCTTTCAAAAATTTGGATGTGTCCATGTTGCGCTTTGGGGTGTTTCCTGTCACGGGCGCTAGGCCTACCCACACAAGTGAGGTATCATTTTTATCGTGAGACTTGAGGGAATGCTGGGTGGAAGGAAATTTGTGGCTCCTCTCAGATTCCAGAACTTTCTGCCACAGAAATGTGAGGAACATGTGTTTTTTTAGCCAAATATTGAGGTTTGCAAAGGATTCTGGGTAACAGAACCTGGTCCGAGCCCCACAAGTCACCCCTTCTTGGATTCCCCTAGGTCTCTAGTTTTCACAAATGCACAGGTTTGGTAGGTTTCCCTAGTTGCCGGCTGAGCTAGAGGCCAAAATCTACAGGTAGGCACTTTACAAAAAACACCTCTGTTTTCTTTCAAAAATTTGGATGTGTCCATGTTGCGCTTTGGGGCGTTTCCTGTCGCGGGCGGTAGACCTACCCACACAAGTGAGGTATCATTTTTATCGGGAGACTTGGGGAAACGCTGGGTGGAAGGAAATGTGTGGCTCCTCTCAGATTCCAGAACTTTCTGCCACAGAAATTTGTAGCCAAATTTTGAGGTTTGCAAAGGATTCTGGGTAACAGAACCTGGTCCGAGCCCCACAAGTCACCCCATCTTGGATTCCCCTAGGTCTCTCGTTTTCAGAAATGCACAGGTTTGGTAGGTTTCCCTAGGTGCCGGCTGAGCTAGAGGCCAAAATCTACAGGTAGGCACTTTGCAAAAAACACCTCTGTTTTCTTTCAAAAATGTGGATGTGTCCACGTTGCGCTTTGGGGCGTTTCCTGTCGCGGGCGCTAGGCCTACCCACACAGGTGAGGTATCATTTTTGTCTGAAGACTTGGGGGAACGCTGGGTGGAAGGAAATTTGTGGCTCCTCTCAGATTCCAAAACTTTCTGCCACAGAAATGTGAGGAACATGTGTTTTTTTAGCCAAATTATGAGGTTTGCAAAGGATTCTGGGTAACAGAACCTGGTCCGAGCCCCACAAGTCACCCCATCTTGGATTCCCCTAGGTCTCTAGTTTTCAGAAATGCACAGGTTTGGTAGGTTTCCCTAGGTGCCGGATGAGCTAGAGGCCAAAATCTACACGTAGGCACTTTGCAAAAAACACCTCTGTTTTCTTTCAAAAATGTGGATGTGTCCACGTTGCGCTTTGGGGCGTTTCATGTCGCGGGCGCTAGGCCTACCCACACAAGTGAGGTATCATTTTTATCGGGAGACTTGGGGGAATGCTGGGTGGAAGGAAATTTGTGGGTCCTCTCAGATTCCAGAACTTTCTGCCACAGAAATGTGAGGAACATGTGTTTTTTTAGCCAAATATTGAGGTTTGCAAAGGATTCTGGGTAACAGAACCTGGTCCGAGCCCCACAAGTCACCCCATCTTGGATTCCCCTAGGTCTCTAGTTTTCACAAATGCACAGGTTTGGTAGGTTTCCCTAGTTGCCGGCTGAGCTAGAGGCCAAAATCTACAGGTAGGCACTTTACAAAAAACACCTCTGTTTTCTTTCAAAAATTTGGATGTGTCCACGTTGCGCTTTGGGGCGTTTCCTGTCGCGGGTGGTAGACCTACCCACACAAGTGAGGTATCATTTTTATCGGGAGACTTGGGGAAACGCTGGGTGGAAGGAAATGTGTGGCTCCTCTCAGATTCCAGAACTTTCTGCCACAGAAATTTGTAGCTAAATTTTGAGGTTTGCAAAGGATTATGGGTAACAGAACCTGGTCCGAGCCCCACAAGTCACCCCATCTTGGATTCCCCTAGGTCTCTCGTTTTCAGAAATGCACAGGTTTGGTAGGTTTCCCTAGGTGCCGGCAGAGCTAGAGGACAAAATCTACAGGTAGGCACTTTGCAAAAAACACCTCTGTTTTCTTTCAAAAATGTGGATATGTCCACGTTGCGCTTTGGGGCGTTTCCTGTCGCGGGCGCTAGGCCTACCCACACAGGTGAGGTATCATTTTTGTCTGAAGACTTGGGGGAACGCTGGGTGGAAGGAAATTTGTGGCTCCTCTCAGATTCCAAAACTTTCTGCCACAGAAATGTGAGGAACATGTGTTTTTTTAGCCAAATTTTGAGGTTTGCAAAGGATTCTGGGTAACAGAACCTGGTCCGAGCCCCACAAGTCACCCCATCTTGGATTCCCCTAGGTCTCTAGTTTTCAGAAATGCACAGGTTTGGTAGGTTTCCCTAGGTGCCGGCTGAGCTAGAGGCCAAAATCTACACGTAGGCACTTTGCAAAAAACACCTCTGTTTTCTTTAAAAAATGTGGATGTGTCCACGTTGCGCTTTGGGGCGTTTCATGTCGCGGGCGCTAGGCCTACCCACACAAGTGAGGTATCATTTTTATCGGGAGACTTGGGGGAATGCTGGGTGGAAGGAAATTTGTGGTTCCTCTCAGATTCCAGAACTTTCTGCCACAGAAATGTGAGGAACATGTGTTTTTTTAGCCAAATTTTGAGGTTTGCAAAGGATTCTGGGTAACAGAACCTGGTCCGAGCCCCACAAGTCACCCCATCTTGGATTCCCCTAGGTCTCTAGTTTTCAGAAACGCACAGGTTTGGTAGGTTTCCCTAGGTGCCGGCTGAGCTAGATGCCAAAATCTACAGGTAGGTACTTTGCAAAAAACACCTCTGTTTTCTTTCAAAAATTTGGATGTGTCCACGTTGCGCTTTGGGGTGTTTCCTCTCGCGGGCCCCAGGCCTACCCACACAAGTGAGGTATCATTTTTATCGGGAGACTTGGGGGAACGCTGGGTGGAAGGACATTTGTGGCTCCTCTCAGATTCCAGAACTTTCTGCCACAGAAATGTGAGGAACATGTGTTTTTTTAGCCAAATTTTGAGGTTTGCAAAGGATTCTGGGTATCAGAACCTGGTCCGAGCCCTACAAGTCACCCCATCTTGGATTCCCCTATGTCTCTAGTTTTCAGAAATGCACAGGTTTGGTAGGTTTCTCTAGGTGCCGGCTGAGCTAGAGGCCAAAA
Organism: Pleurodeles waltl; assembly: GCF_031143425.1. Taxonomy (NCBI): domain Eukaryota; kingdom Metazoa; phylum Chordata; class Amphibia; order Caudata; family Salamandridae; genus Pleurodeles; species Pleurodeles waltl. The sequence continues at coordinate 14,092 of NW_027150136.1, read as the reverse complement.
TCTCCGGTTAGGCACTTTGCAAAAAACACCTCTGTTTTCTTTAAAAAATTTGGATGTGTCCACGTTGCGCTTTGGGGCGTTTCCTGTCACGGGCGCTAGGCCTACCCTCACAAGTGAGGTATCATTTTTATCGGGAGACTTGGGGAAACGCTGGGTTGAAGGAAATTTGTTGCTCCCCTCAGATTCTAGAACTTTCTGCCACAGAAATGTGAGGAACGTGTTTTTTTTAGCCAAATTTTGAGGTTTGCAAAGGATTCTGGGTATCAGAACCTGGTCCGAGCCCCACAAGTCACCCCATCTTGGATTCCCCTAGGTCTCTAGTTTTCAGAAATGCACAGGTTTGGTAGGTTTCCCTAGGTGCCGGCTGAGCTAGAGGCCAAAATCTACAGGTAGGCACTTTGCAAAAAACACCTCTGTTTTCTTTCAAAAATGTGGATGTGTCCACGTTGCGCTTTGGGGCGTTTCCTGTCGCGGGCGCTAGGCCTACCCTCACAAGTGAGGTATCATTTTTATCGGGAGACTTGGGGAAACGCTGGGTGGAAGGAAATTTGTTGCTCCCCTCAGATTCTAGAACTTTCTGCCACAGAAATGTGAGGAACATGTGTTTTTTTAGCCAAATTTTGAGGTTTGCAAAGGATTCTGGGTATCAGAACCTGGTCCGAGCCCCACAAGTCACCCCATCTTGGATTCCCCTAGGTCTCTAGTTTTCAGAAATGCACAGGTTTGGTAGGTTTCCCTAGGTGTCGGCTGAGCTAGAGGCCAAAATCCACAGGTAGGCACTTTTTAAAAAAACACCTCTGTTTTCTTTCAAAAATTTGGATGTGTACACGTTGCGCTTTGAGGCGTTTCCTGACGCGGGCGCTAGGCCTACCCACACAAGTGAGGTATCATTTTTATCGGGAGACTTGGGGGAACACTGGGTGGAAGGAAATTTGTGGCTCCTCTCAGATTTCAGAACTTTCTGCCACAGAAATGTGAGGAACATGTGTTTTTTTTAGCCAAATTTTGAGGTTTGCAAAGGATTCTGGGTAACAGAACCTGGTCCGAGCCCCACAAGTCACCCCATCTTGGATTCCCCTAGGTCTCTAGTTTTCAGAAATGCACAGGTGTGGTAGGTTTCTCTAGGTGCCGGCTGAGCTAGATGCCAAAATCTACAGGTAGGCACTTTGCAAAAAACACCTCTGTTTTCTTTAAAAAATGTGGATGTGTCCACGTTGCGCTTTGGGGCGTTTCCTGTTGCGGGCGCTAGGACTACCCACACAAGTGGGGTATCATTTTTATCGGGAGACTTGGGGGAACGCTGGGTGGCAGGAAATTTGTGGCTCCTCTCAGATTCCAAAATTTTCTGCCACAGAAATGTGAGGAACATGTGTTTTTTTAGCCAAATTTTGAGGTTTGCAAAGGATTCTGGGTAACAGAACCTGGTCCGAGCCCCACAAGTCACCCCATCTTAGATTCCCCTAGGTCTCTAGTTTTCAGAAATGCACAGGTTTGGTAGGTTTCCCTAGGTGCCGGCTGAGCTAGAGGCCAAAATCTACAGGTAGCCACTTTGCAAAAAACACCTCTGTTTTCTTTAAAAAATTTGGATGTCTCCACGTTGCGCTTTGGGGCGTTTCCTGTCACGGGCGCTAGGCCTACCCACACAAGTGAGGTATCATTTTTATCGGGAGACTTGGGGAAACGCTCGGTGGAAGGAAATTTGTTGCTCCCCTCAGATTCTAGAACTTTCTGCCACAGAAATGTGAGGAACATGTGTTTTTTTAGCCAAATTTTGAGGTTTGCAAAGGATTCTGGGTATCAGAACCTGGTCCGAGCCCCACAAGTCACCCCATCTTGGATTCCCCTAGGTCTCTAGTTTTCAGAAATGCACAGGTTTGGTAGGTTTCCCTAGGTGTCGGCTGAGCTAGAGGCCAAAATCTACAGGTAGGCACTTTGCAAAAAACACCTCTGTTTTCTTTCAAAAATTTGGATGTGTACACGTTGCGCTTTGAGGCATTTCCTGACGCGGGCGCTAGGCCTACCCACCCAAGTGAGGTATCATTTTTATCGGGAGACTTGGGGGAACACTGGGTGGAAGGAAATTTGTGGCTCCTCTCAGATTTCAGAACTTTCTGCCACAGAAATGTGAGGAACATGTGTTTTTTTTTGCCAAATTTTGAGGTTTGCAAAGGATTCTGGGTAACAGAACCTGGTCCGAGCCCCACAAGTCATCCCATCTTGGATTCCCCTAGGTCTCTAGTTTTCAGAAATGCACAGGTGTGGTAGGTTTCTCTAGGTTCCGGCTGAGCTAGATGCCAAAATCTACAGGTAGGCACTTTGCAAAAAACAACTCTGTTTTCTTTAAAAAATGTGGATGTGTCCACGTTGCGCTTTGGGGCGTTTCCTGTTGCGGGCGCTAGGACTACCCACACAAGTGGGGTATCATTTTTATCGGGAGACTTGGGGGAACGCTGGGTGGCAGGAAATTTGTGGCTCCTCTCAGATTCCAAAACTTTCTGCCACAGAAATGTGAGGAACATGTGTTTTTTTAGCCAAATTTTGAGGTTTGCAAAGGATTCTGGGTAACAGAACCTGGTCCGAGCCCCACAAGTCACCCCATCTTAGATTCCCCTAGGTCTCTAGTTTTCAGAAATGCACAGGTTTGGTAGGTTTCCCTAGGTGCCGGCTGAGCTAGAGGCCAAAATCTACAGGTAGCCACTTTGCAAAAAACACCTCTGTTTTCTTTCAAAAATTTGGATGTCTCCACGTTGCGCTTTGGGGCGTTTCCTGTCGCGGGCGCTAGGCCTACCCACACAAGTGGGGTATCATTTTTATCGGGAGACTTGGGGGAACGCTGGGCGGAAAGAAATTTGTGGCTCCTCTCAGATTCCAGAACTTTCTGCCACAGAAATGTGAGGAACATGTGTTTTTTTAGCCAAATTTTGAGGTTTCCAAAGGATTCTGGGTAACAGAACCTGGTCCGAGCCCCACAAGTCACCCCATCTTAGATTCCCCTAGGTCTCTAGTTTCCAGAAATGCACAGGTTTGGTAGGTTTCCCTAGGTGCCGGCTGAGCTAGAGGCCAAAATCTACAGGTAGGCACTTTGCAAAAAACACCTCTGTTTTCTTTAAAAAATTTGGATGTGTCCACCTTGCGCTTTGGGGCGTTTCCTGTTGCGGGCGCTAGGCCTACCACACAAGTGGGGTATCATTTTTATCAGGAGACTTGGGGGAACGCTGGGTGGAAAGAAATTTGTGGCTCCTCTCAGATTCCAGAACTTTCTGCCACTTAAATGTGAGGAACATGTGTTTTTTTAGCCAAATTTTGAGGTTTGCAAAGGATTCTGGGTAACAGAACCTGGTCCGAGCCCCACAAGTCACCCCATCTTGGATTCCCCTAGGTCTCTAGTTTTCAGAAATGCACAGGTTTGGTAGGTTTCCCTAGGTGCCAGCTGAGCTAGAGGCCAAAATCTACAGGTAGGCACTTTGCAAAAAACACCTCTGTTTTCTTTCAAAAATTTGGATGTGTCCACCTTGCGCTTTGGGGCGTTACCTGTTGCGGGCGCAAGGCCTACCACACAAGTGGGGTATCATTTTTATCAGGAGACTTGGGGGAACGCTGGGTGGAAAGAAATTTGTGGCTCCTCTCAGATTCCAGAACTTTCTGCCACTGAAATGTGAGGAACATGTGTTTTTTTAGCCAAATTTTGAGGTTTGCAAAGGATTCTGGGTAACAGAACCTGGTCCGAGCCCCACAAGTCACCCCATCTTGGATTCTCCTAGGTCTCTAGTTTTCAGAAATGCACAGGTGTGGTAGGTTTCTCTAGGTGCTGGCTGAGCTAGAGGCCAAAATCTACAGGTAGGCACTTTGCAAAAAACACCTCTGTTTTCTTTGAAAAATTTGGATGTGTCCATGTTGCGCGTTGGGGCGTTTCCTGTCGCGGGCGCTAGGCCTACCACACAAGTGGGGTATCATTTTTATCAGGAGACTTGGGGGAACGCTGGGTGGAAAGAAATTTGTGGCTCCTCTCAGATTCCAGAACTTTCTGCCACTGAAATGTGAGGAACATGTGTTTTTTTAGCCAAATTTTGAGGTTTGCAAAGGATTCTGGGTAACAGAACCTGGTCCGAGCCCCACAAGTCACCCCATCTTGGATTCCCCTAGGTCTCTAGTTTTCAGAAATGCACAGGTTTGGTAGGTTTCCCTAGGTGCCGGCTGAGCTAGAGGCCAAAATCTACAGGTAGGCACTTTGCAAAAAACACCTCTGTTTTCTTTCAAAAATTTGGATGTGTCCACGTTGCGCTTTGGGGTGTTTCCTGTCGCGGGCGCTAGGCCTACCCACACAGGTGAGGTATCATTTTTATTGGGACACTTGAGGGAATGCTGGGTGGAAGGAAATTTGTGGCTCCTCTCAGATTCCAGAACTTTCTGCCACATAAATGTGAGGAACATGTGTTTTTTTAGCCAAATATTGAGGTTTGCAAAGGATTCTGGGTAACAGAACCTGGTCCGAGCCCCACAAGTCACCCCATCTTGGATTCCCCTAGGTCTCTAGTTTTCAGAAATGCACAGGTTTGGTAGGTTTCCCTAGTTGCCGGCTGAGCTAGAGGCCAAAATCTACAGGTAGGCACTTTACAAAAAACACCTCTGTTTTCTTTCAAAAATTTGGATGTGTCCACGTTGCGCTTTGGGGCGTTTCCTGTTGCGGGCGCTAGGACTACCCACACAAGTGGGGTATCATTTTTATCGGGAGACTTGGGGGAACGCTGGGTGGCAGGAAATTTGTGGCTCCTCTCAGATTCCAAAACTTTCTGCCACAGAAATGTGAGGAACATGTGTTTTTTTAGCCAAATTTTGAGGTTTGCAAAGGATTCTGGGTAACAGAACCTGGTCCGAGCCCCACAAGTCACCCCATCTTAGATTCCCCTAGGTCTCTAGTTTTCAGAAATGCACAGGTTTGGTAGGTTTCCCTAGGTGTCGGCTGAGCTAGAGGCCAAAATCTACAGGTAGGCACTTTGCAAAAAACACCTCTGTTTTCTTTCAAAAATTTGGATGTGTACACGTTGCGCTTTGAGGCATTTCCTGACGCGGGCGCTAGGCCTACCCACCCAAGTGAGGTATCATTTTTATCGGGAGACTTGGGGGAACACTGGGTGGAAGGAAATTTGTGGCTCCTCTCAGATTTCAGAACTTTCTGCCACAGAAATGTGAGGAACATGTGTTTTTTTTTGCCAAATTTTGAGGTTTGCAAAGGATTCTGGGTAACAGAACCTGGTCCGAGCCCCACAAGTCATCCCATCTTGGATTCCCCTAGGTCTCTAGTTTTCAGAAATGCACAGGTGTGGTAGGTTTCTCTAGGTTCCGGCTGAGCTAGATGCCAAAATCTACAGGTAGGCACTTTGCAAAAAACAACTCTGTTTTCTTTAAAAAATGTGGATGTGTCCACGTTGCGCTTTGGGGCGTTTCCTGTTGCGGGCGCTAGGACTACCCACACAAGTGGGGTATCATTTTTATCGGGAGACTTGGGGGAACGCTGGGTGGCAGGAAATTTGTGGCTCCTCTCAGATTCCAAAACTTTCTGCCACAGAAATGTGAGGAACATGTGTTTTTTTAGCCAAATTTTGAGGTTTGCAAAGGATTCTGGGTAACAGAACCTGGTCCGAGCCCCACAAGTCACCCCATCTTAGATTCCCCTAGGTCTCTAGTTTTCAGAAATGCACAGGTTTGGTAGGTTTCCCTAGGTGCCGGCTGAGCTAGAGGCCAAAATCTACAGGTAGCCACTTTGCAAAAAACACCTCTGTTTTCTTTCAAAAATTTGGATGTCTCCACGTTGCGCTTTGGGGCGTTTCCTGTCGCGGGCGCTAGGCCTACCCACACAAGTGGGGTATCATTTTTATCGGGAGACTTGGGGGAACGCTGGGCGGAAAGAAATTTGTGGCTCCTCTCAGATTCCAGAACTTTCTGCCACAGAAATGTGAGGAACATGTGTTTTTTTAGCCAAATTTTGAGGTTTCCAAAGGATTCTGGGTAACAGAACCTGGTCCGAGCCCCACAAGTCACCCCATCTTAGATTCCCCTAGGTCTCTAGTTTCCAGAAATGCACAGGTTTGGTAGGTTTCCCTAGGTGCCGGCTGAGCTAGAGGCCAAAATCTACAGGTAGGCACTTTGCAAAAAACACCTCTGTTTTCTTTAAAAAATTTGGATGTGTCCACCTTGCGCTTTGGGGCGTTTCCTGTTGCGGGCGCTAGGCCTACCACACAAGTGGGGTATCATTTTTATCAGGAGACTTGGGGGAACGCTGGGTGGAAAGAAATTTGTGGCTCCTCTCAGATTCCAGAACTTTCTGCCACTTAAATGTGAGGAACATGTGTTTTTTTAGCCAAATTTTGAGGTTTGCAAAGGATTCTGGGTAACAGAACCTGGTCCGAGCCCCACAAGTCACCCCATCTTGGATTCCCCTAGGTCTCTAGTTTTCAGAAATGCACAGGTTTGGTAGGTTTCCCTAGGTGCCAGCTGAGCTAGAGGCCAAAATCTACAGGTAGGCACTTTGCAAAAAACACCTCTGTTTTCTTTCAAAAATTTGGATGTGTCCACCTTGCGCTTTGGGGCGTTACCTGTTGCGGGCGCAAGGCCTACCACACAAGTGGGGTATCATTTTTATCAGGAGACTTGGGGGAACGCTGGGTGGAAAGAAATTTGTGGCTCCTCTCAGATTCCAGAACTTTCTGCCACTGAAATGTGAGGAACATGTGTTTTTTTAGCCAAATTTTGAGGTTTGCAAAGGATTCTGGGTAACAGAACCTGGTCCGAGCCCCACAAGTCACCCCATCTTGGATTCTCCTAGGTCTCTAGTTTTCAGAAATGCACAGGTGTGGTAGGTTTCTCTAGGTGCTGGCTGAGCTAGAGGCCAAAATCTACAGGTAGGCACTTTGCAAAAAACACCTCTGTTTTCTTTGAAAAATTTGGATGTGTCCATGTTGCGCGTTGGGGCGTTTCCTGTCGCGGGCGCTAGGCCTACCACACAAGTGGGGTATCATTTTTATCAGGAGACTTGGGGGAACGCTGGGTGGAAAGAAATTTGTGGCTCCTCTCAGATTCCAGAACTTTCTGCCACTGAAATGTGAGGAACATGTGTTTTTTTAGCCAAATTTTGAGGTTTGCAAAGGATTCTGGGTAACAGAACCTGGTCCGAGCCCCACAAGTCACCCCATCTTGGATTCCCCTAGGTCTCTAGTTTTCAGAAATGCACAGGTTTGGTAGGTTTCCCTAGGTGCCGGCTGAGCTAGAGGCCAAAATCTACAGGTAGGCACTTTGCAAAAAACACCTCTGTTTTCTTTCAAAAATTTGGATGTGTCCACGTTGCGCTTTGGGGTGTTTCCTGTCGCGGGCGCTAGGCCTACCCACACAGGTGAGGTATCATTTTTATTGGGACACTTGAGGGAATGCTGGGTGGAAGGAAATTTGTGGCTCCTCTCAGATTCCAGAACTTTCTGCCACATAAATGTGAGGAACATGTGTTTTTTTAGCCAAATATTGAGGTTTGCAAAGGATTCTGGGTAACAGAACCTGGTCCGAGCCCCACAAGTCACCCCATCTTGGATTCCCCTAGGTCTCTAGTTTTCAGAAATGCACAGGTTTGGTAGGTTTCCCTAGTTGCCGGCTGAGCTAGAGGCCAAAATCTACAGGTAGGCACTTTACAAAAAACACCTCTGTTTTCTTTCAAAAATTTGGATGTGTCCACGTTGCGCTTTGGGGCGTTTCCTGTTGCGGGCGCTAGGACTACCCACACAAGTGGGGTATCATTTTTATCGGGAGACTTGGGGGAACGCTGGGTGGCAGGAAATTTGTGGCTCCTCTCAGATTCCAAAACTTTCTGCCACAGAAATGTGAGGAACATGTGTTTTTTTAGCCAAATTTTGAGGTTTGCAAAGGATTCTGGGTAACAGAACCTGGTCCGAGCCCCACAAGTCACCCCATCTTAGATTCCCCTAGGTCTCTAGTTTTCAGAAATGCACAGGTTTGGTAGGTTTCCCTAGGTGCCGGCTGAGCTAGAGGCCAAAATCTACAGGTAGGCACTTTGCAAAAAACAACTCTGTTTTCTTTAAAAAATGTGGATGTGTCCACGTTGCGCTTTGGGGCGTTTCCTGTTGCGGGCGCTAGGACTACCCACACAAGTGGGGTATCATTTTTATCGGGAGACTTGGGGGAACGCTGGGTGGCAGGAAATTTGTGGCTCCTCTCAGATTCCAAAACTTTCTGCCACAGAAATGTGAGGAACATGTGTTTTTTTAGCCAAATTTTGAGGTTTGCAAAGGATTCTGGGTAACAGAACCTGGTCCGAGCCCCACAAGTCACCCCATCTTAGATTCCCCTAGGTCTCTAGTTTTCAGAAATGCACAGGTTTGGTAGGTTTCCCTAGGTGCCGGCTGAGCTAGAGGCCAAAATCTACAGGTAGCCACTTTGCAAAAAATACCTCTGTTTTCTTTCAAAAATTTGGATGTCTCCACGTTGCGCTTTGGGGCGTTTCCTGTCGCGGGCGCTAGGCCTACCCACACAAGTGGGGTATCATTTTTATCGGGAGACTTGGGGGAACGCTGGGCGGAAAGAAATTTGTGGCTCCTCTCAGATTCCAGAACTTTCTGCCACAGAAATGTGAGGAACATGTGTTTTTTTAGCCAAATATTGAGGTTTGCAAAGGATTCTGGGTAACAGAACCTGGTCCGAGCCCCACAAGTCACCCCATCTTGAATTCCCCTAGGGCTCTAGTTTTCAGAAATGCACAGGTTTGGTAGGTTTCCCTAGGAGCCGGCTGAGCTAGGCACCAAAATCTACAGGTAGGCACTTTGCAAAAAACACCTCTGTTTTCTTTCAAAAATTTGGATGTGTCCACGTTGCGCTTTGGGGCGTTTCCTGTCGCGGGCGCTAGGCCTACCCACACAAGTTGGGTATCATTTTTATCGGGAGACTTGGGGGAACGCTGGGTGGAAGGAAATTTGTGGTTCCTCTCAGATTCCAGAACTTTCTGCCACAGAAATGTGAGGAACATGTGTTTTTTTAGCCAAATTTTGAGGTTTGCAAAGGAGTCTGGGTAACAGAACCTGGTCCGAGCCCCACAAGTCACCCCATCTTGGATTCCGCTAGGTCTCTAGTTTTCAGAAATGCACAGGTTTGGTAGGTTTCCCTAGGTGCCGGCTGAGCTAGAGGCCAAAATCTACAGGTAGGCACTTTGCAAAAAACACCTCTGTTTTCTTTCAAAAATTTGGATGTGTCCACGTTGCGCTTTGGGGTGTGTCCTGTCGCGGGCGCTAGGCCTACCCACACAAGTGAGGTATCATTTTTATCGGGAGACTTGGGGGAACGCTGGGTGGAAGGACATTTGTGGCTCCTCTCAGATTCCAGAACTTTCTGCCACAGAAATGTGAGGAACATGTGTTTTTTTAGCCAATTTTGAGGTTTGCAAAGGATTCTGGGTAACAGAACCTGGTCCGAGCCCTACAAGTCACCCCATCTTGGATTCCCCTAGGTCTCTAGTTTTCAGAAATGCACAGGTTTGGTAGGTTTCCCTAGGTGCCGGCTGAGCTAGAGGCCAAAATATACAGGTAGGCACTTTGCAAAAAACACCTCTGTTTTCTTTCAAAAATTTTGATGTGTCCACGTTGCGCTTTGGGGCGTTTCCTGTCACGGGCGCTAGGCCTACCCACACAAGTGAGGTATCATTTTTATCGGGAGACTTGGGGGAACGCTGGGTGGAAGGACATTTGTGGCTCCTCTCAGATTCCAGAACTTTCTGCCACAGAAATGTGAGGAACATGTGTTTTTTTAGCCAATTTTGAGGTTTGCAAAGGATTCTGGGTAACAGAACCTGGTCCGAGCCCTACAAGTCACCCCATCTTGGATTCCCCTAGGTCTCTAGTTTTCAGAAATGCACAGGTTTGGTAGGTTTCCCTAGGTGCCGGCTGAGCTAGAGGCCAAAATATACAGGTAGGCACTTTGCAAAAAACACCTCTGTTTTCTTTCAAAAATTTTGATGTGTCCACGTTGCGCTTTGGGGCGTTTCCTGTCACGGGCGCTAGGCCTACCCACACAAGTGAGGTATCATTTTTATCGGGAGACTTGGGGGAATGCTGGGTGGAAGGAAATTTGTGGCTCCTCTCAGATTCCAGAACTTCTGCAACAGAAATGTGAGGAACATGTGTTTTTTTAGCCAAATTTTGAGGTTTGCAAAGGATTCTGGGTAACAGAACCTGGTCCGAGCCCCACAAGTCACCCTATCTTGGATTCCCCTAGGTCTCTAGTTTTCATAAATGCACAGGTTTGGTAGGTTTCCCTAGGTGCCGGGTGAGCTAGAGGCCAAAATATACAGGTAGGCACTTTGCAAAAAACACCTCTGTTTTCTTTCAAAAATTTGGATGTGTCCACGTTGCGCTTTGGGGCGTTTCCTGTTGCGGGCGCTAGGCCTACCCACACAAGTGAGGTATCATTTTTATCAGGAGACTTGGGGGAACGCTGGGTGGAAGGAAATTTGTGGCTCCTCTCAGATTCCAAAACCTTCTGCCACAGAAATGTGAGGAACATGTGTTTTTTTAGCCACATTTTGAGGTTTGCAAAGGATTCTGGGTAACAGAACCTGGTCCGAGCCCCACAAGTCACCCCATCTTGGATTCCCCTAGGCCTCTAGTTTTCAAAAATGCACAGGATTGGTAGGTTTCCCTAGTGCCAGCTGAGCTACAGGCCAAAATCCAGAGGTAGGCACTGTTTTCTTTCAAAAATTTGGATGTGTCCACTTTGCCCTTTGGGGCGTTTCCTGTCGTGGGCGCTAGACCTACCCACACAAGTGAGGTATCATTTTTATCGGGAGACTTGAGGGAACGCTGGGTGGAAGGAAATTTGTGGCTCCTCTCAGATTCCAGAACTTTCTGCCACAGAAATGTGAGGAACATGTGTTTTTTTAGCCAAATTTTGAGGTTTGCAAAGGAGTCTGGGTAACAGAACCTGGTCCGAGCCCCACAAGTCACCCCATCTTGGATTCCGCTAGGTCTCTAGTTTTCAGAAATGCACAGGTTTGGTAGGTTTCCCTAGGTGCCGGCTGAGCTAGAGGCCAAAATCTACAGGTAGGCACTTTGCAAAAAACACCTCTGTTTTCTTTCAAAAATTTGGATGTGTCCACGTTGCGCTTTGGGGTGTGTCCTGTCGCGGGCGCTAGGCCTACCCACACAAGTGAGGTATCATTTTTATCGGGAGACTTGGGGGAACGCTGGGTGGAAGGACATTTGTGGCTCCTCTCAGATTCCAGAACTTTCTGCCACAGAAATGTGAGGAACATGTGTTTTTTTAGCCAATTTTGAGGTTTGCAAAGGATTCTGGGTAACAGAACCTGGTCCGAGCCCTACAAGTCACCCCATCTTGGATTCCCCTAGGTCTCTAGTTTTCAGAAATGCACAGGTTTGGTAGGTTTCCCTAGGTGCCGGCTGAGCTAGAGGCCAAAATATACAGGTAGGCACTTTGCAAAAAACACCTCTGTTTTCTTTCAAAAATTTTGATGTGTCCACGTTGCGCTTTGGGGCGTTTCCTGTCACGGGCGCTAGGCCTACCCACACAAGTGAGGTATCATTTTTATCGGGAGACTTGGGGGAACGCTGGGTGGAAGGACATTTGTGGCTCCTCTCAGATTCCAGAACTTTCTGCCACAGAAATGTGAGGAACATGTGTTTTTTTAGCCAATTTTGAGGTTTGCAAAGGATTCTGGGTAACAGAACCTGGTCCGAGCCCTACAAGTCACCCCATCTTGGATTCCCCTAGGTCTCTAGTTTTCAGAAATGCACAGGTTTGGTAGGTTTCCCTAGGTGCCGGCTGAGCTAGAGGCCAAAATATACAGGTAGGCACTTTGCAAAAAACACCTCTGTTTTCTTTCAAAAATTTTGATGTGTCCACGTTGCGCTTTGGGGCGTTTCCTGTCACGGGCGCTAGGCCTACCCACACAAGTGAGGTATCATTTTTATCGGGAGACTTGGGGGAATGCTGGGTGGAAGGAAATTTGTGGCTCCTCTCAGATTCCAGAACTTCTGCAACAGAAATGTGAGGAACATGTGTTTTTTTAGCCAAATTTTGAGGTTTGCAAAGGATTCTGGGTAACAGAACCTGGTCCGAGCCCCACAAGTCACCCTATCTTGGATTCCCCTAGGTCTCTAGTTTTCATAAATGCACAGGTTTGGTAGGTTTCCCTAGGTGCCGGCTGAGCTAGAGGCCAAAATATACAGGTAGGCACTTTGCAAAAAACACCTCTGTTTTCTTTCAAAAATTTGGATGTGTCCACGTTGCGCTTTGGGGCGTTTCCTGTTGCGGGCTCTAGGCCTACCCACACAAGTGAGGTATCATTTTTATCAGGAGACTTGGGGGAACGCTGGGTGGAAGGAAATTTGTGGCTCCTCTCAGATTCCAAAACCTTCTGCCACAGAAATGTGAGGAACATGTGTTTTTTTAGCCACATTTTGAGGTTTGCAAAGGATTCTGGGCAACAGAACCTGGTCCGAGCCCCACAAGTCACCCCATCTTGGATTCCCCTAGGCCTCTAGTTTTCAAAAATGCACAGGATTGGTAGGTTTCCCTAGTGCCAGCTGAGCTACAGGCCAAAATCCAGAGGTAGGCACTGTTTTCTTTCAAAAATTTGGATGTGTCCACTTTGCCCTTTGGGGCGTTTCCTGTCGTGGGCGCTAGACCTACCCACACAAGTGAGGTATCATTTTTATCGGGAGACTTGAGGGAACGCTGGGTGGAAGGAAATTTGTGGCTCCTCTCAGATTCCAGAACTTTCTGCCACAGAAATATGAGGAACATGTGTTTTTTTAGCCAAATTTTGACGTTTGCAAAGGATTCTGGGTAACAGAACCTGGTTCGAGCTCCACAAGTCACCCCATCTTGAATTCCCCTAGGGCTCTAGTTTTCAGAAATGCACAGGTTTGGTAGGTTTCCCTAGGAGCCGGCTGAGCTAGGCACCAAAATCTACAGGTAGGCACTTTGCAAAAAACACCTCTGTTTTCTTTCAAAAATTTGGATGTGTCCACGTTGCGCTTTGGGGCGTTTCCTGTCGCGGGCGCTAGGCCTACCCACACAAGTTGGGTATCATTTTTATCGGGAGACTTGGGGGAACGCTGGGTGGAAGGAAATTTGTGGTTCCTCTCAGATTCCAGAACTTTCTGCCACAGAAATGTGAGGAACATGTGTTTTTTTAGCCAAATTTTGAGGTTTGCAAAGGAGTCTGGGTAACAGAACCTGGTCCGAGCCCCACAAGTCACCCCATCTTGGATTCCGCTAGGTCTCTAGTTTTCAGAAATGCACAGGTTTGGTAGGTTTCCCTAGGTGCCGGCTGAGCTAGAGGCCAAAATCTACAGGTAGGCACTTTGCAAAAAACACCTCTGTTTTCTTTCAAAAATTTGGATGTGTCCACGTTGCGCTTTGGGGTGTGTCCTGTCGCGGGCGCTAGGCCTACCCACACAAGTGAGGTATCATTTTTATCGGGAGACTTGGGGGAACGCTGGGTGGAAGGACATTTGTGGCTCCTCTCAGATTCCAGAACTTTCTGCCACAGAAATGTGAGGAACATGTGTTTTTTTAGCCAATTTTGAGGTTTGCAAAGGATTCTGGGTAACAGAACCTGGTTCGAGCCCCACAAGTCACCCCATCTTGAATTCCCCTAGGGCTCTAGTTTTCAGAAATGCACAGGTTTGGTAGGTTTCCCTAGGAGCCGGCTGAGCTAGGCACCAAAATCTACAGGTAGGCACTTTGCAAAAAACACCTCTGTTTTCTTTCAAAAATTTGGATGTGTCCACGTTGCGCTTTGGGGCGTTTCCTGTCGCGGGCGCTAGGCCTACCCACACAAGTTGGGTATCATTTTTATCGGGAGACTTGGGGGAACGCTGGGTGGAAGGAAATTTGTGGTTCCTCTCAGATTCCAGAACTTTCTGCCACAGAATTGTGAGGAACATGTGTTTTTTTAGCCAAATTTTGAGGTTTGCAAAGGAGTCTGGGTAACAGAACCTGGTCCGAGCCCCACAAGTCACCCCATCTTGGATTCCGCTAGGTCTCTAGTTTTCAGAAATGCACAGGTTTGGTAGGT
>NW_027150135.1:0-82451 GCF_031143425.1 Pleurodeles waltl | reverse complement strand
TCCTGAATGTGTTACCTGTGTTATGACTAACTGTCTCACTGAGGCTCTGCTATCCAGAACCTCAGTGGTTATGCGCTCTCATTTCTTTCAAATTGTCACTAACAGGCTAGTGACCAATTTTACCAATTTACATTGGCATACTGCAACACCCTTATAATTCCCTAGTATATGGTACTGAGGTACCCAGGGTATTGGGGTTCCAGGAGATCCCTATGGGCTGCAGCATTTCTTTTGCCACCCATAGGGAGCTCTGACAATTCTTACACAGGCCTGCCACTGCAGCCTGAGTGAAATAACGTCCACGTTATTTCACAGCCATTTACCACTGCACTTAAGTAACTTATAAGTCACCTATATGTCTAACCTTTACCTGGTAAAGGTAAGGTGCAAAGTTACTTAGTGTGTGGGCACCCTGGCACTAGCCAAGGTGCACCCACATTGTTCAGGGCAAATTCCCCAGACTTTGTGAGTGCGGGGACACCATTACACGCGTGCACTACACATAGGTCACTACCTATGTGTAGCTTCACAATGGTAACTCCGAATATGGCCATGTAACATGTCTATGATCATGGAATTGCCCCCTCTATGCCATCCTGGCATAGTTGACACAATCCCATGATCCCACAGGTCTGTAGCTCAGACCTGGGTACTGCCAAACTACCTTTCCCGGGGTTTCACTGCAGCTGCTGCTGCTGCCAACCCCTCAGACAGGTTTCTGCCCTCCTGGGGTCCAGCCAGGCTTGGCCCAGGATGGCAGAACAAAAGACTTCCTCAGAGAGAGGGTGTTACACCCTCTCCCTTTGGAAAAAGGTGTCAGGGCTGGGGAGGAGTAGCCTCCCCCAGCCTCTGGAAATGCTTTCATGGGCTCAGATGGTGCCCATTTCTGCATAAGCCAGTCTACACCGGTTCAGGGACCCCTCAGCCCTGCTCTGGTGCGAAACTGGACAAAGGAAAGGGGAGTGACCACTCCCCTGACCTGCACCTCCCCTGGGAGGTGCCCAGAGCTCCTCCAGTGTGCTCCAGACCTCTGCCATCTTGGAAACAGAGGTGCTGCTGGCACACTGGACTGCTCTGAGTGGCCAGGGCCAGCAGGTGACATCAGAGACTCCTTCTGATAGGCTCCTTCAGGTGTTGCTAGCCTATCTTCTCTCCTAAGTAGCCAAACCCTCTTTTCTGGCTATTTAGGGTCTCTGCTTTGGGGATTTCCTTAGATAACGAATGCAAGAGCTCATCAGAGTTCCTCTGCATCTCTCTCTTCACCTTCTGCCAAGGAATCGACTGCTGACCACGCTGGAAGCCTGCAAAACTGCAACAAAGTAGCGAAGACGACTACTGCAACTCTGTAACGCTGATCCTGCCGCCTTCTCGACTGTTTTCCTGGTGGTGCATGCTGTGGGGGTAGTCTGCCTCCTCTCTGCACTAGAAGCTCCAAAGAAATCTCCCGTGGGTCGACGGAATCTTCCCCCTGTTACCGCAGGCACCAAAGAACTGCATCACCGGCACCCTGGGTCTCCTCTCAGCACAACGAGCGAGGTCCCTTGAATCCAGCAACTCTGTCCAAGTGACTCCCACAGACCAGTGACTCTTCAGTCCAAGTTTGGTGGAGGTAAGTCCTTGCCTCCCCACGCCAGACTGCATTGCTGGGAAACGCGACTTTTGAAGCTACTCCGGCCTCTGTGCACTTCCGGTGGAAATCCTTTGTGCACAGCCAAGCCTGGGTCCACGGCACTCTAACCTGCATTGCACGACTTTCTAAGTTGTCCTCCGGCGACGTGGGACTCCTTTGTGCGACTTCGGGTGAGCACTGTTTCACTCCTCTTCATAGTGCTTGTTCTGGCACTTCTGTGGGGTCTGCCTGCTTCTGAGAGGGCTCTTTGTCTTGCTCAACGCCCCCTATGTCCGCAGACGCAATTGGCGACATCCTGGTTCCTCCTGGGCCACAGCAGCATCCAAAAACGCTAACTGCACGACTTGCAGCTAGCAAGGCTTGTTGGTGGTCTTTCTTCAGGAAAACACTTCTGCACGACTCTCCACAGCGTGGGGGATCCATCCTCCAAAGGGGAAGTCTCTAGCCCTTGTCGTTCCTGCAGAATCCTCAGCTTCTACTGTCCAGTAGCAGCTTCTTTGCACCCACAGCTGGCCTTTCCTGGGCATTTGCCCATCTCCGACTTGCTTGTGACTTTTGGACTTGGTCCCCTTGTTCCACAGGTACCCTTGACTGGAAATCCATTGTTGTTGCATTGCTGGTTTGTGTCTTTCCTGCAGAATTCCCTTATCACGACTTCTATGTCCTTTGGGGAACTTTAGTGCACTTTGCATTCACTTTTCAGGGTCTTGGGGTGGGCTACTTTTCTAACCCTAACTGTTTTCTTACAGTCCCAGCGACCCTCTACAAGGTCACATAGGTTTGGGGTCCATTCGTGGTTCGCATTCCACTTTTGGAGTATATGGCTTGTGTTGCCCCCATCCCTATGTGTCCCCATTGCATCCTATTGTAACTATACATTGTTTGCACTGTTTTCTAATACTATACTGCATTTTTTTGGTATTGTGTACATATATCTTGTGTATATTTGCTATCCTCATACTGAGGGTACTCACTGAGATACTTTTGGCATATTGTCATAAAAATAAAGTACCTTTATATTTAGTATATCTGTGTATTGTGTTTTCTTATGATATTGTGCATATGACACTTGTGGTACTGTAGGAGCTTCACTCGTCTCCTAGTTCAGCCTAAGCTGCTCTGCTAAGCTACCATTATCTATCAGCCTAAGCTGCTAGACACCCTATACACTAATAAGGGATACCTGGGCCCGGTGCAAGGTGTAAGTACCCCTTGGTACTCACTACAAGCCAGTCCAGCCTCCTACATTGGTTGTGCAGCGGTGGGATAAGTCCTTTGCAACTACTTACCACTTTTGTCATTGTACTTTTCATAAGAGAAAAATATACAAAACAAGTTCAGTGTATGTACACCTAACCAAAAAGTTTAGCATTTCCTCTTTTCACTCTTTTCTAAGTGCTGAAAAGTACCTCTAACTTTATAAAAAGTTCTTAAAAGTTTAAAAAGTTTTTTTTTCCTGTTCTTTCAAAAGTTCTAAAAAACTTTTTCTCACTTTTTCTGTCACTTAAACACTTTCTAAAAATGTCTGGTACAGGCCAAACAGTTGATCTGTCCAAAATTGCTTATGATCACCTTAGCTGGAAAGGAGCAAGGAGTCTCTGCATAGTAAGAGGTTTAAGTGTAGGGAAGAATCCCCCCAGAGAACTATTGGTTAACATGCTTATAGAACAAGATAAGGCCAAGGGTGCTCTATCTGTTGAAAAAGTAGCTAATGGTTCACAATCTGATCCAGGGACTCCCCTAGAAAAAGAATCAGGAAAGAAACTTCCTAGCCTGCCCATTACTAGACAGCCTAGCATAGTTGGTACTGATGTAGAGTCACACCATACTGATAGTGTTGTCTCACATCATAGCAAGAGTATTCATTCTCACCACAGTAGAAGTGATATTTCTGTTAACCAAGCTGTTAGGATGCCTTCAGTAAGGGATGGGTCTCCTTCTGTCCATTCTCACCATACTTCTGTTTCAAAGAATTTCCCACCCACCCACCCTGATGACAGATTGTTAGAAAGGGAGCTCAATCGATTGAGAATGGAACAAACCAGACTGAAGCTCAAGAAGCAACAGCTGGATTTGGATAGACAGTCCTTAGAAGTAGAGAAGGAGAGACAGAAATTGGGTTTAGAAACCCATGGTGGCAGCAGCAGTATTCCCAATAGTCATCATGCAAAAGAGCATGATTCTATGAATCTGCACAAGATAGTTCCTCCTTATAAGGAGGGGGATGACATTAACAAGTGGTTTGCTGCACTTGAGAGGGCCTGTGTTGCACAGGATGTCCCTCAAAGGCAGTGGGCTGCTATCCTATGGCTATCATTTAGTGGAAAGGGTAGGGATAGGCTCCTTACTGTGAAAGAAAGTGATGCCAATAATGTTACAGTTCTTAAGAATGCACTCCTGGATGGTTATGGCTTAACCACTGAACAGTACAGGATGAAGTTCAGAGAGACCAAAAAGGAGTCTTCACAAGACTGGGTTGATTTTGTTGACCATTCAGTGAAGGCCTTGGAGGGGTGGTTACATGGCAGTAAAGTTACTGATTATGAAAGCCTGTATAACTTGATCCTGAGAGAGCATATTCTTAATAATTGTGTGTCTGATTTGTTGCACCAGTACTTGGTGGACTCTGATCTGGCCTCTCCACAAGAATTGGGAAAGAAGGCAGACAAATGGGTCAGAACAAGGGTGAACAGAAAAGTTCATACAGGGGGTGACAAAGATGGCAAGAAGAAGAAAGATGGAAAGTCTTCTGACAAGGGTGGGGACAAATCTAAAAATGAGTCTTCATCAGGCCCACAAAAGCACTCTGGTGGGGGTGGTGGGTCCAAATCCTCTTCAAATCAAAACAAAGAAAAGAAACCATGGTGCTATTTATGTAAAATAAAAGCCATTGGACAACAGATCCCATTTATCCAAAGAAAAGCACCAAGCCTCCTACAACTACAACCCCTACTGCTACACCTAGTGTCCCTACTAATAGCAGTGGTGGTGGGAGCAAACCTACTAATAGCCAATCTAAGGGAGTAGCTGGGCTCACTTTTGGTAACTTAGTTGGGGTTGGTCTGATTAGGGAGACCACAGAGGCTGTGCTAGTCTCTGAGGGGGCTATTGATTTAGCCACCTTGGTTGCTTGTCCCCTTAACATGGATAAGTACAAGCAACTACCCCTAATAAATGGTGTTGAGGTTCAGGCCTACAGGGACACAGGTGCCAGTGTTACTATGGTATTAGAGAAACTGGTCCACCCTGAACAACACCTACTTGGTCACCAGTAACAAGTAACCGATGCTCATAACAACACCCTTAGCCACCCCATGGCTGTTGTGAATCTCAACTGGGGGGGGTTACTGGCCGAAAGAAAGTTGTGGTTGCCTCAGATTTACCTGTAGACTGTCTATTGGGGAATGATTTAGAGACATCAGCTTGGGCAGAAGTGGAGTTGGAGGCTCATGCAGCAATGCTGGGCATTCCAGGGCATATTTTTGCTTTGACCAGGGCTCAGGCCAAAAAGCAAAAAGGACAGGGTGACTTGGATCCTGGAATAATGGACCAAGTGCTCCCTAAAGCTACGGCTAGTAGAAGTAAAGCACTACCTACTATCCCTCCCTCTACAGTGGATTCTACTTCTGAGGAAGAAGAATTTCCACCCTGTGCAGAACCTACACCAGAGGAGCTGGAAGCAGACACTGCTGAGCTTTTGGGTGAAGGGGGGCCTGCCAGGGAGGAGCTGAGTGTGGCACAGCAGACCTGTCCCACACTAGATGGTCTAAGACAGCAAGCTGTCAAACAAGCAAATGGGGATGTCAGTGACTAGCACAGAGATTACTGGGAGGACAACCTCTTGTACACTGAAGCAAGGAATCCAAAACCTGGAGCTGCCAGGAGATTGGTGATTCCTCGGGAGTACAGAAAGTTCCTCCTAACTCTTGCTCACAACATTCCCTTAGCTGGACATTTGGGGCAAATGAAAACTTGGGACAGGCTTGTTCCCTTGTTTCATTGGCCTAGAATGTCTGAGGACACAAAAGTATTTAGTAAGTCCTGTGAAACCTGTCAAGCCAGTGGCAAGAGAGGTGGCACTCCAAAGGCACCCCTTATTCCACTGCCTGTGGTTGGGGTTCCCTTTGAAAGGGTTGGGGTTGACATAGTTGGCCCCCTTGACCCTCCTACTGCTTCAGGCAATAGGTTTATCTTGGTGGTAGTGGACCATGCCACCAGATATCCTGAAGCAATTCCTCTAAGGACCACTACAGCTCCTGCAGAGGCAAAGGCCCTCCTGGGAATCTTTTCCAGGGTGGGCTTCCCAAAAGAGGTGGTATCAGACAGAGGAAGCAATTTCATGTCTGCTTACTTAAAAGCCATGTGGAAGGAGTGTGGTGTTACATACAAGTTCACCACACCCTATCATCCACAAACAAATGGACTGGTGGAGAGATTTAACAAAACTCTCAAAGGCATGATTATGGGACTCCCTGAAAAACTCCGCAGGAGATGGGATATCCTTTTACCATGCCTCCTTTTTGCTTACAGGGAGGTACCCCAGAAAGGAGTGGGCTTCAGCCCCTTTGAACTTCTTTTTGGACACCCTGTGAGAGTTCCCCTAACACTTGTTAAGGAGGGTTGGGAACAACCTTTAAAAGCTCCAAAGCAAGACATAGTGGACTATGTACTTGGCCTCAGATCAAGGATGGCTGAGTACATGAAAAAGGCCAGTAAAAACCTTCAGGCCAGCCAAGAGCTCCAAAAGCAATGGCATGACCAGAAGGCTGTTTTGGTTCAGTACCAACCAGGGCAGAAAGTGTGGGTCTTGGAGCCTGTGGCCCCAAGAGCACTCCAAGATAAATGGAGTGGACCCCACATAATTGTTGAAAAGAAGGGTGAAGTCACCTACTTAGTTGACTTAGGCACTGCCAGGAGTCCCCTTAGGGCGCTCCATGTCAATCGCCTGAAACCCTACTATGACAGGGCTGATCTCACCCTGCTCATGGCAACTGATGAGGGACAGGAAGAAGAGAGTGACCCTCTCCCTGATCTCTTCTCTTCCACAGAACAAGATGCTCTAGTGGAAGGTGTAGTTTTGGCAGATTGTCTTACTGCTGAGCAGAAAGATCACTGCATAAATCTCCTGGGTCAGTTTTCTGAACTCTTCTCTACTGTGCCAGGTACCACTTCTTGGTGTGAGCACACTATAGATACTGGAGACAGCTTGCCTGTCAAAAGTAAAATCTATAGGCAGCCTGACCATGTCAGAGACTGCATAAAGCAAGAGGTGCAGAAAATGCTTGAACTGGGATTGGTTGAGCACTCTGAAAGTCCATGGGCTTCTCCTGTGGTACTTGTACCAAAACCTCATTCCAAGGATGGAAAGAAGGAAATGCGGTTTTGTGTTGACTACAGAGGTCTCAACCAGGTAACCAAAAGTGATGCTCACCCTATACCCAGGGCAGATGAGCTCATAGATACACTGGTATCTGCCAAGTATCTAAGCACTTTTGACTTGACTGCAGGGTATTGGCAGATCAAATTATCAGAAGATGCAAAAGCAAAAACTGCATTTTCAACCATTGGAGGCCATTACCAATTCACAGTAATGCCTTTTGGTTTGAAAAATGCACCTGCCACTTTTCAGAGGTTGGTGAACACAGTCCTGCAAGGGCTGGAAGCTTTTAGTGCAGCATATTTAGACGATATAGCTGTCTTTAACTCCAGCTGGGATGATCACCTGGTCCACCTATGGAAAGTTTTAGAGGCTCTGCAAAAGGCAGGCCTCACTATCAAGGCTTCAAAGTGCCAGATAGGGCAGGGAAAGGTGGTTTATCTGGGACACCTTGTTGGTGGGGAACAGATTGCACCACTTCAGGGGAAAATCCAAACTATTATAGATTGGGTTCCCCCTACTACTCAGACTCAGGTGAGAGCCTTTTTAGGCCTCACTGGGTACTATAGGAGGTTCATAAAGAACTATGGCTCCATTGCAGCCCCTCTTAATGACCTCACTTCAAAGAAAATGCCTAAGAAGGTATTATGGACAGCAAACTGTTAGAAAGCTTTTGAGGAGCTGAAGCAGGCCATGTGCTCTGCACCTGTCCTGAAAAGCCCTTGTTACTCTAAAAAATTCTATGTCCAAACTGATGCATCTGAATTAGGAGTAGGGGCAGTCCTATCACAACTCAATTCTGAGGGCCAGGATCAACCTGTTGCTTTTATTAGTAGGAGGTTGACCCCTAAAGAAAAGCGTTGGTCTGCCATAGAGAGGGAGGCCTTTGCTGTGGTCTGGGCACTGAAGAAGTTGAGGCCATACCTGTTTGGCACTCACTTCATTGTTCAGACAGACCACAAACCTCTACTTTGGCTAAAACAAATGAAAGGTGAAAATCCTAAATTGTTGAGGTGGTCCATATCCCTACAGGGAATGGACTATACAGTGGAACATAGACCTGGGAGTAGCCACTCCAATGCAGATGGACTCTCCAGATATTTCCACTTAGACAATGAAGACCCATCAGGGAATGACTAGTCTTATTGTCCTTCGTTTGGGGGGGGGGGGGGTTGTGTAGGAAAGTACCATCTTGCCTGGCATGTTACCCCCATTTTTCACTGTATATATGTTGTTTTAGTTGTATGTGTCACTGGGACCCTGCCAGCCAGGGCCCCAGTGCTCATAAGTGTGCCCTGAATGTGTTACCTGTGTTATGACTAACTGTCTCACTGAGGCTCTGCTATCCAGAACCTCAGTGGTTATGCTCTCTCATTTCTTTCAAATTGTCCCTAACAGGCTAGTGACCAATTTTACCAATTTACATTGGCATACTGGAACACCCTTATAATTCCCTAGTATATGGTACTGAGGTACCCAGGGTATTGGGGTTCCAGGAGATCCCTATGGGCTGCAGCATTTCTTTTGCCACCCATAGGGAGCTCTGACAATTGTTACACAGGCCTGCCACTGCAGCCTGAGTGAAATAGCGTCCACGTTATTTCACAGCCATTTACCACTGCACTTAAGTAACTTATAAGTCACCTATATGTCTAACCTTTACCTGGTAAAGGTTAGGTGCAAAGTTACTTAGTGTGTGGGCACCCTGGCACTAGCCAAGGTGCCCCCACATTGTTCAGGGCAAATTCCCCGGACTTTGTGAGTGCGGGGACACCATTACACGCGTGCACTACACATAGGTCACTACCTATGTGTAGCTTCACAATGGTAACTCCGAATATGGCCATGTAACATGTCTATGATAATGGAATTGCCCCCTCTATGCCATCCTGGCATTGTTGGCACAATCCCATGATCCCACAGGTCTGTAGCTCAGACCTGGGTACTGCCAAACTACCTTTCCCGGGGTTTCACTGCAGCTGCTGCTGCTGCCAACCCCTCAGACAGGTTTCTGCCCTCCTGGGGGCAAGCCAGGCTTGGCCCAGGATGGCAGAACAAAGGACTTCCTCAGAGAGACGGTGTTACACCCTCTCCCTTTGGAAAAAGGTGTCAGGGCTGGGGAGGAGTAGCCTCCCCCAGCCTCGGAATTGCTTTCATGGGCACAGATGGTGCCCATTTCTGCATAAGCCAGTCTACACCGGTTCAGGGACCCCTCAGCCCTGCTCTGGCACGAAACTGGACAAAGGAAAGGGGAGTGACCACTCCCCTGACCTGCACCTCCCCTGGGAGGTACCCAGAGCTCCTCCAGTGTGCTCCAGACCTCTGCCATCTTGGAAACAGAGGTGCTGCTGGCACATTGGACTGCTCTGAGTGGCCAGGGCCATCAGGTGACATCAGAGACTCCTTCTGATAGGCTCCTTCATGTGTTGCTAGCCTATCTTCTCTCCTAAGTAGCCAAACCCTCTTTTCTGGCTATTTAGGGTCTCTGCTTTGGGGATTTCCTTAGATAACGAATGCAAGAGCTCATCAGAATTCCTCTGCATCTCTCTCTTCACCTTCTGCCAAGGAATCGACTGCTGACCGTGCTGGAAGCCTGCAAAACTGCAACAAAGTAGCAAAGACGACTACTGCAACTCTGTAACGCTGATCCTGCTGCCTTCTCGACTGTTTTCCTGGTGGTGCATGCTGTGGGGGTAGTCTGCCTCCTCTCTGCACTAGAAGCTCCGAAGAAATCTCCCGTGGGTCAACGGAATCTTCCCCCTGCTACCGCAGGCACCAAAGAACTGCATCACCGGTCCCCTGGGTCTCCTCTCAGCACGACGAGCGAGGTCCCTTGAATCCAGTAACTCTGTCCAAGTGACTCCCACAGTCCAGTGACTCTTCAGTCCAAGTTTGGTGAATGTAAGTCCTTGCCTCCCTCATGCCAGACTGCATTGCTGGGAACCGCGTCTTTTGCAGCTACTGTGCACTTCCGGGGAAAATCCTTTGTGCACAGCCAAGCCTGGGTCCATGGCACTCTAACCTGCATTGCACGACTTTCTAAGTTGTCCTCCGGCAACGTGGGACTCCTTTGTGCGAATTCGGGTGAGCACCGTTTCACTCCTCTTCGTAGTGCCTGTTCTGGTACTTCTGCGGGTGCTGCCTGCTTCTGAGAGGGCTCCTTGTCTTGCTCGATGCCCCCTCTGTCCCCAGACGCAATTGGCGACATCCTGGTCCCTCCTGGGCCACAGCAGCATCCAAAAACGCTAACCGCATGACTTGCAGCTAGCAAGGCTTGTTGGCAGTCTTTCTTCAGGAAAACACTTTTGCACGACTCTCCATGGTGTGTGGGATTCATCCTCCAAAGGGGAAGCCTCTAGCCTTTGTCGTTCCCGCAGAACCCTCAGCTTCTACTGTCCAGTAGCAGCTTCTTTGCACCCACAGCTGGCATTTCCTGGGCATCTGCCCATCTCTGACTTGCTTGTGACTTTTGGACTTGGTCCCCTTGTTCCACAGGTACCCTCGACTGGAAATCCATCATTGTTGCATTGCTGGTTTGTGTCTTTCCTGCAGAATTCCCCTATCACGACTTCTATGTCCTTTGGGGAACTTTAGTGCACTTTGCACTCACTTTTCAGGGTCTTGGGGTGGGCTATTTTTCTAACCCTAACTGTTTTCTTACAGTCCCAGCGACCCTCTACAAGGTCACATAGGTTTGGGGTCCATTCGTGGTTCGCATTACACTTTTGGAGTATATGGTTTGTGTTGCCCCTATCCCTATGTGTCCCCATTGCATCCTATTGTAACTATAAATTGTTTGCACTGTTTTCTAATACTATACTGCATATTTTTGGTATTGTGTACATATATCTTGTGTATATTTGCTATCCTCATACTGAGGGTACTCACTGAGATACTTTTGGTATATTGTCATAAAAATAAAGTACCTTTATTTTGAGTATATCTGTGCATTGTGTTTTCTTATGATATTATGCATATGACACTTGTGGTACTGTAGGAGCTTCACTCGTCTCCTAGTTCAGCCTAAGCTGCTCTGCTAAGCTACCATTATCTATCAACCTAAGCTGCTAGACACCCTATACACTAATAAGGGATACCTGGGCCTGGTGCAAGGTGTAAGTACCCCTTGGTACTCACTACAAGCCAGTCCAGCCTCCTACAAAAGCTGGGAGAGAAATTAAACAGTCAAAGGTAGGAAAAACAGCAGGTTTAAAAGTACAAATTGTATAGAAACCAAGAGTAAAATTTTAACTGTCATGAGTAGAGGAAAGACCCGTTTTAAGGCTTTAAGAATACAGCACAAGACTGTGTTCTTACCACCTTCTTTGTCTTTTTGCTCACTGGGCTGTTTAGGGCACATATAGATAAATGTATATGTATAAACACACACACACACACATAAACATGCACTCACATGCAACTATTTAAGAATAAATATATATGTGTGTGTGTATATATATACATACATATATATATATATATATATATATGTATATATATATATATATATATATATATATATATATATATATATATATATATATATATATATATATATATATTATAGTGGTCGTTGCCACTAGGTAGTTATAATTAGGTCTGATTTTAAATGACATTTTCTGGTTTGCTAAGACCTTTGGCCCTGTTTGACAAATCTTTACAAAACTTTCTAAACAAAAGGTTTATCAACCTCAGCTGTGTCCTGGAAAGGTTCGGGGTGATCCGTTAAATGGGGGTCGAGAAAAAAGGAGGGCCATAAAACACAAAAATGTGGCAGGAAGCTACATCTTGGTCTGCATTTTGTGCTTTTTATAATTTGGTGTAAATCCGTTCAGTAATTTTTGAAAAATTAAAGTGAAAAAATAATTGCATATCTGGGTGTTTGGCCCCACAAGATACTCAAGAGACTCTTGTAGGAGTAGCAATTTAAAAAAAGAGCATTCTGATTGTCCCAGGGACACTAGCCAAGGTGCCCCCACATTGTTCAGGGCAAATTCCCCGGACTTTGTGAGTGCGGGGACACCATTACACGCGTGCACTATGCATATGTCACGACATACGTATAGCGTCACAATGATAACTCCGAACATGGCCATGTAACATGTCTAAGATCATGGATTTGTCACCCCAATGCCATCCTGGTATTGGGGAGGCAATTCCATGATCCTCCGAGTCTCTCGCTCAGACCCGGGTACTGCCAAACTACCTTTCCTGGGGTTTCACTGCAGCTGCTGCTGCTGCCAACCCCTCAGACAGGTTTCTGCCCTCCTGGGGTCCAGCCAGGCTTGGCCCAGGAAGGCAGAACAAAGGACTTCCTCAGAGAGAGGGTGTTACACCCTCTCTCTTTGGAAAAAGGTGTCAGGGCTGGGGAGGAGTAGCCTCCCCCAGCCTCTGGAAATGCTTTGATGGGCACAGATGGTGCCCATCTCTGCATAAGCCAGTCTACACCGGTTCAGGGATCCCCCAGCCCTGCTCTGGCGCGAAACTGGACAAAGGAAAGGGGAGTGACCACTCCCCTGACCTGCACCTCCCCTGGGAGGGGCTGTCACCTTGTGCATGGGCTCTCTATGTTGCTGAGGGCGCCCCATGTCTCCTCTCCCAAGTGGGGACATCCTGGTCCTTCCTGGGCCCGGGCAGCACCCTTTTTCTTTAACTGCAACTCTTGCAGCTAGCAAGGCTTGTTTGCAGTATTTTGCCAAGGAAACAACTCTGCATCTTCCAGCACTCCATGGGACATCTTCTGCATGAAGGACAAGTTCCTAGCTCCTTCCGTTGTTGTAGTGCAAGGGTGTCCTCACACTTAGTAACTTTGCACCTAACCTCCAGCAAGTGAAGGTTAGACATATAGGTGACTTATAATTTACTTAAGTGCAGTGAAAATGGCTGTGAAACAACGTGTGCCTTATTTCACTCAGGCTGCAGTGGCAGTGGCAGTCCTGTGTAAAGGTTTGTCTGAGCTCTCTATGCGTGGCAAAAGAAATGCTGCAGCCCATAGGGATCTCCTGGAACCCCAATACCCTGGGTACCTAGGTACCATATACTAGGAAATTATAAGGATGTTCCAGTGTGCCAATTGAAATTGGTAAAAGTGGTCACTAGCCTGTAGTGACAGATTTAAAGGCAGAGAGAGCATAAGCACTGAGGTTCTGGTTAGCAGAGCCTCAGTGACGCAGTTAGTCACTACACAGGTATACACATTCAGACCACAAACTATGAGCACTGGGATCCTGGCTAGCAAGATCCCAGTGAGACAGGCAAAAACAAACTTAGATACATGTAAAAATAGGGGTAACATGCCAGGCAAGATGGTACTTTCCTACACCTGGAACCTTAGTTATTCTCTGGATCCGGGGACTCAGGACTGCCACTCTCAGGATCACTTGTCAAATCAGAACCTCTCATCTGGTCATCATCCTAGACATCATCTCCGTCAAAAGAGACAGGGTTGTTAACTACCTCTATATCAGTGGTAGAGGGTGGGGTCCAGAACCTTTTGAAATGAGAAATGTTCCATGCAACTTGTTCTGTCCCTCTTTGTGCAACTATTAATGAGCCTTATCTCCGAGATACAATCCACGGGCGATCTTCATAAGTTGCTCAGAACTTGCTGCCTGGGAATCTGTCTTTTAGGAGAAGTCTATTTCCTACTTGCAAGTCTGACAGGGGAGATCGCCGCTGAACACTGGCATGGTCATTAGAACGCTTTCTTTTGAAATACTCCTTGTTTCGGTCAAGTGTCTCCAGAGCCCAAGACTCATGGTAGGGAAGAACATCTGTGACCACCTGACCCATAGACAAGTGACTTGGGCCACCCCAGTAGTGAAGTGTGGTGTTTGACGGTAGTCTCGCAGAAATGAATTATCTGCCAATTCTGTGATTTCATGCTTCATAACAGCAATTCGTACTACTTTGTTTAGCGTTCGCATGAACCTTTCCATCTCCACATTAGCTTGTGGTCATCAGGGTGTTACTTTCCTTTGTTTAATGCCAAGAGATGTAAGGTATTCAGCAAATTTCTTTCCTTGAAATGGTGGACCATTATCCATCCTCACTTCTTGTATCACTCCATGAGTTGCAATTATTTTTTCTAGTTTAGGTATTACGTCCTTCGCTGTTAAAGATTGTACAACCTCTACTTCGGGATATCGAGAGAAATCATCAATCATTACCATCATGTGCTTTCCATCCGAAAGGCTCCCAAAATCAAGGCCGGCGGCAACCCACAGCTTTGTGGGTCGTTCTTTGGTTTCTCCTGGCACCAGCACTCTGGGTTCTCCTGTTACCTACACCAGCGACAGGAACGTACTAGCTCCTCAACTTTTATGTCCATCATTGGGAACCATACCATAGTTCTCAGATGACTTTTAGTTTTAAACATGCCTTGATGGCCAGCGTGAGCTAGATGAACTGTCTTATTGGTCAAACATGATGGAATCACCGGCCTATGTCCTCTGAGGAGACATCCTTCATTGCTAACCGTTAACTCTTGACGGACACGGTATAGGGCCTCCATAATGGTCTGCGTATCCGGTTTGAGGCTACGCCACTGTTTCGCCATGGTGTGCCATGCCTGAGTCTCCACTGCTTGCATGGCTTGTTGCAGGTTTTCGTCCTGGGCGGGTGCCTGTTGAATGGTCTTGACTGAGATGGGTCGTGGTCGGGACCTTTCCACTATGCACCGCACATATTCTTCAGTTTCCTGTGCCTCACTTTCTTCAGAGGAGGTTGCTGGCCTTAGGTGTCTAGATAGATAATCTGCTGGATTGTTTTGACCTGGGCGATACTCCACCCTGCAATTGTTCTCTTGCAGTTGCAGCATCCACTTCTTGATGCAAGGAAGTGGCTTAGAAGC
This sequence comes from Pleurodeles waltl, assembly GCF_031143425.1. Classification (NCBI taxonomy): domain Eukaryota; kingdom Metazoa; phylum Chordata; class Amphibia; order Caudata; family Salamandridae; genus Pleurodeles; species Pleurodeles waltl. Next base: position 67,592 of record NW_027150135.1, on the reverse strand, counting down.
AGTGGCGTTGAAAAGTGGGATCAGTGGCTCATGGTCAGTCGTTACAGTAAATGGGTGGTCATATACATAAAGATGAAAATGCTTACACCCCCAATGTATAGCAATTGCTTCTCGTTTGATCTGCGAATATCTTCGCTCCATGTCTGTTAATGACCTGCTCGTATATGCCACTGGAGCCCATTCTTCTCCTTGCAGTTTCTGTAGAAGAACAGCTCCAAGCCCTGTTGGGCTGGCATCCACCTCTATGGTGGTGTCTTTCATGGGGTCAAAATATTGCAGGGTGGTGTCTGCTGACAAGGCATCTTCAATCGCTTGGAATGCCTCCTCATGGACCGGACCCCAGGACCACGAAGTATTGATTTTGGTCAAGTCTCCTAGTGGTTGTGTGAGGGACGTCAGGTCTCTGACGAACCTTACGCAGCAGTTCACCATACCCAGAAAACTGCAGACTTCAGTCACATTGGTTGACTGCAAGGCATTCTTGATATCTGCAACTTTGTCAGGATCCGGTGCAACCCCCTCCCAGGAGAGCACATGCAATTGCAATTTATCCTTCAGGAATTCACACTTCTCTCTGTGGAGAGTCAGACCAGATTCTTGGATGTGCTGAAGGACCCTTTTTAGGTGAGCATGGTGTTCTGGGATATTTTTTGCATAAATCAAAATGTCGTCACTAACATTGATTACTCCAGGTAAGTCTATCAGCAGCTCTCGAATCGTGTTCTGAAACACCTCTGCCGCACTGGAGATCCCAAAATGTAACCTCCGGTACCGGCGAAGTCCCATATGAGTTGAGAATGTTGTGATATATCTTGACTCTTCTCCCAAGACAAATTGATGATATTATGAGAAAGTAGCCTCTTTCTAGCTTTGTTACCCCCACTTTTGGCCTGTTTGAGAGTATATGTCGGGGTAATTTCACTGTCTCACTGGGATCCTGCTAGCCAGGGCCCAGTGCTCATAGTGAAAACCCTATGTTTTCAGTATGTTTGTTATGTGTCACTGGGACCCTGCTAGCCAGGACCCCAGTGCTCATAAGTTTGTGGCCTATATGTATGTGTTCCCTGTGTGATGCCCAACTGTCTCACTGAGGCTCTGCTAACCAGAACTTCATTGGTTATGCTCTCTCTGCTTTCTAAATTGTCACTAACAGGCTAGTGACCAATTTTACCAATTCACATTGGCATACTGGAACACCCTTATAATTCCCTATTACATGGTACTGAGGTACCCAGGGTATTGGGGTTCCAGGAGATCCCTATGGGCTGCAGCATTTCTTTTGCCACCCATACGGAGCCCTAACAATTCTTACACAGGCCTGCCACTGCAGCCTGAGTGAAATAACGTTCACGTTATTTCACAGCCATTTACCACTGCACTTAAGTAACTTATAAGTCACCTATATGTCTAACCTTCAACTGGTGAAGGTTGGGTGCTAAGTTACTTAGTGTGTGGGCACCCTGGCACTTGCCAAGGTGCCCCCACACTGTTCAGGGCAAATTCCCCGGACTTTGTGAATGCGGGGACACCATTACACACGTGCACTATACATAGGTCACTACCTATGTATAGCGTCACAATGGTAACTCCGAACATGGCCATGTAACATGTCTAAGATCATGGAATTGTCACCCCAATGCCATTCTGGCTTTGGGGAGACAATTCCATGATCCCTCGAGTCTCTAGCACAGACCCAGGTACTGCCAAACTACCTTTCCCGGGGTTTCACTGCAGCTGCTGCTGCTGCCAACCCCTCAGACAGGTTTCTGCCCTCCTGGGGTCCAGCTAGGCCTGGCCCAGGAAGGCAGAACAAAGGACTTCCTCAGAGAGAGGGTGTTACACCCTCTTCCTTTGGAAAAAAGGTGTCATGGCTGGGGAGGAGTAGCCTCCCCCAGCCTCTTGAAATGCTTGGATGAGCACAGATGGTGCCCATCTCTGCATAAGACAGTCTACACCGCTTCAGTGATCCCCCAGCCCTGCTCTGGCGTGAAACTTGACAAAGGAAAGGGGAGTGACCACTCCCCTGACCTGCACCTCCCAGGGGAGGTGCCCAGAGCTCCTCCAGCGTGCCCCAGACCTCTGCCATCTTGGATTCAGAGGTGTGCTGGCACACTGGACTGCTCTGAGTGGCCAGGGCCAGCAGGTGACGTCAGATACTGTTTCTGATAGGCTCTTACCTGTGTTACTAGCCTATCCTCCTTCCTAGGTAGCCAAACCTCCTTTTCTGGCTATTTAGGGTCTCTGCTTTGGGGAATTCTTGAGATAGCGAATGCAAGAGCTCATCAATTCCTCTGCATCTCCCTCTTCACCTTCTGCCAAAGGATCGACCGCTGACTGCTCAGGACGCCTGCAAAACCGCAAGAAAGTAGCAAAGACGACTACTGCAACCTTGTATCGCTCATCCTGCCACCTTCTCGACTGTTTCCTGGTGGTGCATGCTCTGGGGGTAGCCTGCCTCCTTTCTGCACGAGGAGCTCTGTAGAAATCTCCTGTGGGTCGACGGAATCTTCCCCCTGCAACCGCAGGCAACAAAAGACTGCATCACCGGTCCTCTGGGTCCCCTCTCAGCACGACGAGCGTGGTCCCTGGAACTCAGCAACTCTGTCCAAGTGACTCTCACAGTCCAGTGACTCTTCAGTCAAAGTTTGGTGGAGGTAAGTCCTTCCCCACGCTGGTCTACATTGCTGGCTACCATGTGATTTGCAGCTGCTCCGGCTCCTGTGCACTCTTCCAGGATTTCCTTTGTGCACAGCCAAGCCTGGGTCCCGACACTCTAACCTGCAGTGCACAACCTTCTGAGTTGTCCTCCGGCGTCGTGGGACTCCCTTTTCTTACTTCGGGTGAACTCCGGTTCACTCCTCTTCCAAGTGCCTGTTCCGGTACTTCTGCGGGTGCTGCCTGCTTTTGTGAGGGCTCCCTGACTTGCTGGGCGCCCCCTCTGTCTCCTCATCCAAGTGGCGACATCCTGGTCCCTCCTGGGCCACCTCAGCATCCAAAAACCCTAACGGCGACCCTTGCAGCTAGCAAGGCTTGTTTGTGGTCTTTCTGCATGGGAACACATCTCCAAGCTTCTTCACGATGTGGGACATCCATCCTCCAAAGGGAAAGTTCCTAGTCCTCTTTGTTCTTGCAGAAACCAAAGCTTCTTCCATCCGGTGGCATCTTCTTTGCACCCTCAGCTGGCATTACCTGGGCATCTGCCCTCTCTCGACATTGTCGCGACTCTTGGACTTGGTCCCCTTGTTTCACAGGTACTCAGGTCCGGAAATCCACTGTTGTTGAATTGCTGGTGTTGGTCTTCCTTGCAGAATCCCCCTATCATGACTTCTGTGCTCTCTGGGGGTTATAGGTGCACCTTACACTTACTTTTCAGGGTCTTGGGGTGGGCTATTTTTCTAACCCTCACTGTTTTCTTATAGTCCCAGCGACCCTCTGCAAGCTCACATAGGTTTGGGGTCCATTCGTGGTTCGCATTCCACTTTTGGAGTATATGGTTTGTGTTGCCCCTATACCTATGTGCTCCTATTGCAATCTATTGTAACTTTACACTGCTTGCATTACTTCCTTTTGCTATTACTGCATATTTTTGGTATTGTGTACATATATCTTGTGTATATTTGGCATCCTCATACTGAGGGTACTCACTGAGATATTTCTGGCATATTGTCATAAAAATAAAGTACCTTCATTTTTTGTATATCTGTGTATTGTATTTTCTTATGATATTGTGCATATGCCACTAGTGGTATAGTGGGAGCTTTGCATGTCTCCTATTTCAGCATAAGCTGCTCTGCTATAGCTACCTTCTATCAGCCTAAGCTGCTAGAAACACCTCTTCTACACTAATAAGGGATAACTGGACCTGGTGCAGAGTGTAAGTACCCCTTGGTACCCACTACAAGCCAGGCCAGCCTCCTACAGATATCCCGACCGAAGGTCTAATTTCAAGAACCACCTGGTTTCGTTCAGTTCTCCAATGAGGTCATTGATCGTGGGAGTCAAATGACATTCTCTTTTGATCGCAGCATTGGGCAGTCTCATGGCTATGCAAATTCTGACCTCTCCAGGTTGTTTTGGTTTCCTAACCACAACGATCAGTGACACCCATGGTGTTGGACCCTTGACCTTTTTGATAATACCTGCAGCTTCTAATTTCTCAAGTTCTCTTTCTACCAGAGGTCTAAGGTGGAACGCAACACGTCTATGGCAGAGAGCTACAGGTTGGACTGATTTGTCTTTGTGGAGAGTGATGTATTTAGTCTTGAGGCACCCTATTCCTTCAAACACTCGTAAAAAGGATTTGATAATGTCACTGAGTGATTCAATATACACACCAAGTGTGAAAGTTACTATGCCTAAAGCTTCAGCCGTATGACATCCCAACAGCGTGCGCTGACCCTCTTCCACTACATATACATAGGCTTCTACTTCGTGTGGCCCATGACGAATGGGAGATCGGAATCTGCCTCTCATTGTAAGTGGCTGAACTTGTTCATATGCAAATACTCTGACACGGCTCGGCGTCAATGGTGATCTTGACTGCAAGCTTCATTATGTGGTCTCGGCCATGACATTGATCAATGCTCCAGTGTCTACAATAGCTGCCACTGGACATCCTGCTGTGATAGGCCCTACGGTGATGCAATTTTGACTTTTATGCTTTGCTTTGAAGTTATGCTATAATATAATCACATGTATTTGCTGGGTACATTGCAACTGAGAAGTACTTTGATATATTTTGCTTTCATTGCTGTGACTACTTTGAACGTGTGCTTCCAATCTACTCATTTCTTCTCTCAGGATCCTCGTGGTGAAGTAATAATAACAATAAATGTCTTCTTTAAACTAAGAAGTGCATTCCAGAGAGGTTTTGTAAACTCGGTCACAAGATAAGAGAAGGAAAGCAGAACAGTGATGTCTCTTTTTCTTATGCACCTAAAAGCAAACATGCAAGAAGAACATCAGTGAAATGTGGCATTGTTGCAGTTGAATTAGTAGTAGTAAAAAATAATGTAATTTTGTGGTTACTTAAATTATAAATAATTAACAATACAGTGTATCCATTCATAAAACCAAACCAACATTAACTGTTGGCATCATGTACACTCAGGAACTATAAGAAAGTGCAACAACTACAACATACGAAATGTAACTGTTAGTTTTATGTGCATCAAGTTGGCATGTGACACTCAGGGAGGTGCTGGTAACAAATGGAATAATCCTTGAATAATGTTGTGCAGATGTGTGCCTATGGCAGACATTAGGCTGATGGTGAAAATGGAAAAAATTAAAACTAATTTGAAAACATTTAAAAAAATGAAAACATGAAATCAAAATTTGCAATTTTTTCAAATCTAAAATTAAAAAAATATTAAACACATTAAGTATTTATATTATTAAATTAAATGAATTAATGTTTGTGAAACAAATTATAATTTTTTTTTTACAAATTTAAAAAATACAATTGCTGATGTACTAGCAGAACGGACTACCATGGAAAACCACTGGGATTAGGGAGGCAAGGAGTGGTGCAGGTGAGCAACACAAAAAAAGTATATAATATAATATAAAACACTGTTCATACAGTACATTTAGTAATGAGCATTGACCTACTAGGCCTCAAGCATAACAAAATGGCCACCAGCCACATGGTCAAACGAAAACAACCAGCAAGGAGGCATGGCCACCACAACAAAGAAGAACACATGCAGGCCCACTTGCTGCATACACAAAATGGCCACCAGCCACATGGTCAAACAGCAAAAACCAGCAAGGATGCATGGCCACAACAAAGAACACATGCAATACCTAAAAATAAAAGCACACTGGCTGCCTATACAAAATGGCCACCAGCCACATGGTCAAACAGCAACAACCAGCAAGGATACATGGCCACAACAAAGAACATGTGCAGGCCTAAAAGCACACTGGCTGCCTACACAAAATGGCCACCAGCCATATGGTCAAACAGCAACAACAACAAGCAAGGAGGCATGGCCACAACAACAAAGAATGTGCAGGCACATGGCAAAAGCAAACTGGATGCCTACACAAAATGCCCACCAGCCACATTGTCAAACAACAAGCAGTTAGTCTAGAAGAAAACAAAAAACACATATAGGACTATAATTGACTATACAAAAAGGGCCCCTGGCCACATGGCATGGGGACCAAACCCAAATGGTGGCCCATGGAAAAGACTCACACACTGGCCAGACAAAGGAGGCATTGGTACAGGAGAAAAAAAACAGCATTAAGTCAGCGTTCCAAAAATGAAAATTATGGAGGTCATTCCTACATTGGCGGGCGCCGCCCGCCAAGCAGGAACCGCCAATTGGCCGCTCTGCGGTCAAAAGCCCGCGGAGGCCATTCTGACTTTACCGCTGGACCGGCGGGCGCCCGCCAAGGGAGCGCCCGCCGGCCCAGCGGGAAAGGGCCTGCAACACTAAAGCCGGCTTCGAATGGAGCCGGCGGTGTTGCAGGTGTGCGACGGGTGCAGTTGCACCCGTCGCGATTTTCACTGTCTGCTATGCAGACAGTGAAAATCCTGCTGGGGCCCTGTTAGGGGGCCACTGCACTGCCCATGCCAGTGGCATGGGCAGTGCTGGGGCCCCCACGACACCCGTTCCCGCCATCCTGTTCCTGGCGGTAAAAACCGCCAGAAACAGGCTGGTGGGAAGGGGGTCGGAGCAGCGCCGCCATGGAGGATTCGCCCAACTGGGGTTAATCCGGCGGGAAACCGCCGGACCCGGTTTTCCGACCACGGCTTTACAGCCGCGGTCGGAATGGGCAGGGAAGCACCGCCTGTAGGAAAGTACCATCTTGCCTGGCATGTTACCCCCATTTTTCACTGTATATATGTTGTTTTAGTTGTATGTGTCACTGGGACCCTGGTAACCCAGGGCCCCAGTGCTCATAAGTGTGCCTGTATGTGTTACCTGTGTAGTGACTAACTGTCTCACTGAGGCTCTGCTAATCAGAACCTCAGTGGTTATGCTCTCTCATTTCTTTCCAAATTGTCACTGACAGGCTAGTGACCATTTTTACCAATTTACATTGGCTTACTGGAACACCCTTATAATCCCCTAGTATATGGTACTGAGGTACCCAGGGTATTGGGGTTCCAGGAGATCCCTATGGGCTGCAGCATTTCTTTTGCCACCCATAGGGAGCTCTGACAATTCTTACACAGGCCTGCCACTGCAGCCTGAGTGAAATAACGTCCACGTTATTTCACAGCCATTTTACACTGCACTTAAGTAACTTATAAGTCACCTATATGTCTAACCTTTACCTGGTAAAGGTTAGGTGCAAAGTTACTTAGTGTGAGGGCACCCTGGCACTAGCCAAGGTGCCCCCACATTGTTCAGAGCCAATTCACTGAACTTTGTGAGTGCGGGGACACCATTACACGCGTGCACTACATATAGGTCACTACCTATATGTAGCTTCACCATGGTAACTCCGAATATGGCCATGTAACATGTCTATGATCATGGAATTGCCCCCTCTATGCCATCCTGGCATTGTTGGTACAATTCCATAATCCCAGTGGTCTGTAGCACAGACCCTGGTACTGCCACACTGCCCTTCCTGGGGTTTCTCTGCAGCTGCTGCTGCTGCCAACCCCTCAGACAGGCATCTGCCCTCCTGGGGTCCAGCCAGGCCTGGCCCAGGATGGCAGAACAAAGAACTTCCTCTGAGAGAGGGTGTGACACCCTCTCCCTTTGGAAAATGGTGTGAAGGCAGGGGAGGAGTAGCCTCCCCCAGCCTCTGGAAATGCTTTGTTGGGCACAGAGGTGCCCAATTCTGCATAAGCCAGTCTACACCAGTTCAGGGACCCCTTAGCCCCTGCTCTGGCGCGAAACTGGACAAAGGAAAGGGGAGTGACCACTCCCCTGACCTGCACCTCCCCTGGGAGGTGTCCAGAGCTCCTCCAGTGTGCTCCAGACCTCTGCCATCTTGGAAACAGAGGTGCTGCTGGCACACTGGACTGCTCTGAGTGGCCAGTGCCACCAGGTGACGTCAGAGACTCCTTGTGATAGGCTCCTTCAGGTGTTAGTAGCCTTTCCTCTCTCCTAGGTAGCCAAACCCTCTTTTCTGGCTATTTAGGGTCTCTGTCTCTGGGGAAACTTCAGATAACGAATGCATGAGCTCAGCCGAGTTCCTCTGCATCTCCCTCTTCACCTTCTGATAAGGAATCGACCGCTGACCGCGCTGGAAGCCTGCAAACCTGCAACATAGTAGCAAAGACGACTACTGCAACTCTGTAACGCTGATCCTGCCGCCTTCTCGACTGTTTTCCTGCTTGTGCATGCTGTGGGGGTAGCCTGCCTCCTCTCTGCACCAGAAGCTCCGAAGAAATCTCCCGTGGGTCGACGGAATCTTCCCCCTGCAACCGCAGGCACCAAAAAGCTGCATCTCCGGTCCCTTGGGTCTCCTCTCAGCACGACGAGCGAGGTCCCTCGAATCCAGCGACACCGTCCAAGTGACCCCCACAGTCCAGTGACTCTTCAGCCCAAGTTTGGTGGAGGTAAGTCCTTGCCTCACCTCGCTGGGCTGCATTGCTGGGAACCGCGACTTTGCAAGCTTCTCCGGCCCCTGTGCACTTCCGGCGGAAATCCTGTGTGCACAGCCAAGCCTGGGTCCACGGCACTCTAACCTGCATTGCACGACTTTCTAAGTTGGTCTCCGGCGACGTCGGACTCCTTTGTGCAACTTCGGCGAGCACCGTTTCACGCATCCTCGTAGTGCCGGTTTCTGGCACTTCTCCGGGTGCTACCTGCTTCAGTGAGGGCTCTTTGTCTTGCTCGACGTCCCCTCTCTCTGCAGGTCCAATTTGCGACCTCCTGGTCCCTCCTGGGCCCCAGCAGCGTCCAAAAACGCCAAACGCACGATTTGCGTGTAGCAAGGCTTGTTGGCGTCCATCCGGCGGGAAAACACTTCTGCACGACTCTCCAAGGCGTGGGGGATCCATCCTCCAAAGGGGAAGTCTCTAGCCCTTGTCGTTCCTGCAGTATTCACAGTTCTTCAGCCTAGTAAGAGCTTCTTTGCACCAACCGCTGGCATTTCTTGGGCATCTGCCCATCTCCGAGCTGCTTGTGACTTTTGGACTTGGTCCCCTTGTTCCACAGGTACCTTCAGACAGGAATCCATCGTTGTTGCATTGCTGATTTGTGTTTTCCTTGCATTCTCCCTCTAACACGACTATTTTGTCCTTAGGGGAACTTTGGTGCACTTTGCACTCACTTTTCAGGGTCTTGGGGAGGGTTATTTTTCTAACTCTCACTATTTTCTAATAGTCCCAGCGACCCTCTACAAGGTCACATAGGTTTGGGGTCCATTCGTGGTTCACATTCCACTTTTGGAGTATATGGTTTGTGTTGCCCCTATCCCTATGTTTCCCCATTGCATCCTATTGTAATTATACATTGTTTGCACTGTTTTCTAAGACTATACTGCATATTTTTGCTATTGTGTATATATATCTTGTGTATATTTCCTATCCTCTTACTGAGGGTACACTCTAAGATACTTTGGCATATTGTCATAAAAATAAAGTACCTTTATTTTTAGTATAACTGTGTATTGTGTTTTCTTATGATATTGTGCATATGACACTAAGTGGTACTGTAGTAGCTTCACACGTCTCCTAGTTCAGCCTGAGCTGCTTTGCTAAGCTACCATTATCTATCAGCCTAAGCTGCTAGACACCCTATACACTAATAAGGGATAACTGGGCCTGGTGCAAGGTGCAAGTACCCCTTGGTACTCACTACAAGCCAGTCCAGCCTCCTACATTGGTTGTGCAGTGGTGGGATAAGTGCTTTGAGACTACTTACCACTCTTGTCATTGTACTTTTCATAAGAGAAAAATATACAAAACAAGGTCAGTGTATATACACATAGCCAAAAAGTTTTGCATTTCCTCTTTTCACTCTTTTCTAAGTGCTGAAAAGTACTTCTAAACTTTCAAAAAGTTCATAAAAGTTTAAAAAGTTTTTTCTGTCTTTCCAAAAAGTTCTGAAAACTTTTTTTCTCTTTGTCTATCACTTTTACTCTCTCTGAAAAATGTCTGGCACAGGCCAAAAAGTTGAACTGTCCAAACTTGCATATGATCACCTTAGCTGGAAAGGAGCAAGGAGTCTCTGCATAGAGAGAGGTTTGAGTGTAGGGAAGAATCCTTCTTTAGAACTGTTAATTAATATGCTTAGAGTACAAGATAAGGCCATAAGTGCCCAATCTGTAGAAAAAGTAGCTAATGGTTCTCAATCTGATCCAGGGACTCCCCCAGGAAAAGGTTCAGGAAAGAAACTTCTCAGCCTGCCCATTACTAGACAGTCTAGCATAGTTGGTACAGAGGTTGAATCACATCATACTGATGATGTGCTCTCACATTATACTGGTAGCCAAGCTGTTAGGGTGCCCTCTGTAAGGGACAGGTCTCCTTCTGTTCATTCCCATCATACCTCTGTATCTAGAAATGTCCCTCCCACCCACCCTGATGACAGATTGTTAGAAAGGGAGCTCAATAGATTGAGAGTGGAGCAAACCAGACTGAAGCTCAAGAAGCAACAGCTGGATTTGGATAGACAGTCTTTAGAAATAGAGAGGGAAAGACAGAAGATGGGTTTAGATACCCATGGTGGCAGCAGCAGTATTCCCCATAGTCATCCTGCAAAAGAGCATGATTCCAGGAATCTGCATAAGATAGTTCCCCCTTACAAGGAGGGGGATGACATTAACAAGTGGTTTGCTGCACTTGAGAGGGCCTGTGCTGTACAGGATGTCCCTCAAAGGCAGTGGGCTGCTATCCTATGGCTATCATTTACTGGAAAAGGTAGGGATAGGCTCCTTACTGTAAAAGAAAATGATGCAAACAATTTCCAAGTTCTTAAGAATGCACTCCTGGATGGTTATGGCTTAACCACTGAACAGTACAGGATCAAGTTCAGAGATACCAAAAAGGAGTCTTCACAAGACTGGGTTGATTTCATTGACCAGGCAGTGAAGGCCTTGGAGGGGTGGTTACATGGCAGTAAAGTTACTGATTATGACAGCCTGTATAACTTAATCCTGAGAGAGCATATTCTTAATAATTGTGTGTCTGATTTGTTGCACCAGTACTTGGTGGACTCTGATCTGACCTCTCCCCAAGAATTGGGAAAGAAGGCAGACAAATGGGTCAGAACAAGAGTGAACAGAAAAGTTCATACAGGGGGTGACAAAGATGGCAACAAAAAGAAGGATGGTAAGTCTTCTGACAAGGGTGGGGACAAATCTAAAAATGAGTCTTCATCAGGCCCACAAAAACACTCTGGTGGGGGTGGTGGGCCCAAACCTTCCTCTAATCAGAACAAGGAAAGGAAACCATGGTGCTATTTATGTAAGATAAAAGGCCATTGGACAACAGATCCCAGTTGTCCAAAGAAAGGCACCACAGCTCCTACCACTACAACCCCTACTGCTACACCTAGTGTCCCTACTAATAGCAGTGGTGGTGGGAGCAAACCTACTAATAGCCAATCCAAGGGAGTAGCTGGGCTCACTTTTGGTAATTTAGTTGGGGTTGGTCTGATTAGGGAGACCACAGAGGCTACTTTAGTCTCTGAAGGGGCTATTGACTTAGCCACTTTGGTTGCTTGCCCCCATAACTTGGAGAAGTACAAGCAACTAACCCTAATAAATGGTGTTGAGGTCCAGGCCTACAGGGACACAGGTGCCAGTGTCACAATGGTGATTGAGAAACTGGTGCACCCTGAACAACACATACTTGGACACCAGTACCAAGTAACCGATGCTCACAACATAACACAAAGCCACCCCATGGCTGTTGTAAATCTCAACTGGGGGGGGGTATCTGGTCCAAAGAAAGTTGTGGTAGCTTCAGATTTACCTGTAGACTGTCTATTAGGGAACGATTTGGAGACATCAGCTTGGTCAGATGTGGAGTTGGAGGCCCATGCAGCAATGCTGGGCATCCCAGGGCATATTTTTGCTTTGACAAGGGCTCAGGCCAAAAAGCAAAAAGGACAGGGAAGCTTGGATCCTGGAACAATGGACCAAGTGCTCCCTAAAGCTAGGGCTAGTAGAAGCAAACCACTTCCTACTATCCCTCCCTCTACAGTGGATTCTACTTCTGAGGAAGAAGAATTCCCTCCCTGTGCAGAACCTACACCAGAGGAGCTGGAAGCAGACACTGCTGAGCTTTTGGGTGAAGGGGGGCCTGCCAGAGAGGAGCTGAGTGTGGCACAGCAAACCTGTCCCACATTAGAGGGTCTCAGACAGCAAGCTGTCAAACAGGCTAATGGGGATGTCAGTGACTCACACAGAGTTTACTGGGAGGACAACCTCTTGTACACTGAGCAAAGGGATCCTAAACCTGGAGCTGCCAGGAGATTAGTGATTCCTCAGGAGTACAGAAAGTTCCTCCTAACACTGGCACATGACATTCCCTTAGCTGGGCACCTGGGTCAAATGAAAACTTGGGACAGATTGGTACCACTGTTTCATTGGCCTAGGATGTCTGAGGACACAAAAGAATTTTGTAAGTCCTGTGAAACCTGTCAAGCCAGTGGCAAGACAGGTGGCACTCCAAAGGCACCCCTTATCCCACTGCCTGTGGTTGGGGTTCCCTTTGAAAGGGTAGGGGTTGACATAGTTGGCCCCCTTGACCCTCCTACTGCTTCAGGCAATAGGTTTATCTTGGTGGTAGTGGACCATGCCACAAGATATCCTGAAGCTATTCCTTTAAGGACCACTACAGCTCCTGCAGTGGCAAAGGCCCTCCTGGGAATATTTTCCAGGGTGGGCTTCCCAAAGGAAGTAGTATCAGACAGAGGAAGCAATTTCATGTCTGCATACTTAAAGGCCATGGGGAAGGAGTGTGGTGTAACTTACAAGTTCACAACACCCTATCATCCACAAACAAATGGACTGGTGGAGAGATTTAATAAAACTCTCAAAGGCATGATTATGGGACTCCCTGAAAAACTCCGCAGGAGATGGGATATCCTTCTACCATGCCTCCTTTTTGCCTACAGGGAGGTACCCCAGAAAGGAGTGGGCTTCAGCCCCTTTGAACTTCTTTTTGGACACCCTGTTAGGGGTCCACTCACACTTGTAAAGGAGGGTTGGGAACAACCTTTAAAAGCTCCTAAGCAGGATATTGTGGACTATGTACTTGGCCTCAGATCAAGGATGGCTGAGTACATGAAAAAGGCCAGTAAAAACCTTCAGGCCAGCCAAGAGCTCCAGAAGCAATGGCATGATCAGAAGGCTGTTTTGGTTCAGTACCAACCAGGGCAGAAAGTGTGGGTCTTGGAGCCTGTGGCCCCAAGAGCACTCCAAGATAAATGGAGTGGTCCACACACAATTGTTGAAAAGAAGGGTGAAGTCACCTACTTGGTTGACTTAGGCACTGCCAGGAGTCCCCTTAGGGTGCTCCATGTCAACCGCCTGAAACCCTACTATGACAGGGCTGATCTCACCCTGCTCATGGCAACAGATGAGGGACAGGAAGAAGACAGTGATCCTCTACCTGATCTCTTCTCTTCCACAGAACAAGATGCTCTTGTGGAAGGGGTAGTTTTGGCTGATTGTCTTACTGCTGAGCAGAAAGATAATTGCATAAATCTCCTAGGACAATTTTCAGAACTCTTCTCCATTGTGCCAGGCACCACTTCTTGGTGTGAGCACACTATAGATACTGGAGACAGTTTACCTGTCAAAAGTAAGATCTATAGGCAGCCTGACCATGTCAGGGACTGCATAAAGCAAGAAGTTCAGAAGATGTTGGAACTAGGAGTGGTTGAGCACTCTGACAGTCCATGGGCTTCTCCTGTGGTACTGGTACCAAAACCCAATTCTAAAGATGGAAAGAAGGAAATGAGGTTTTGTGTAGACTATAGAGGTCTCAACTTGGTAACCAAAACAGATGCTCACCCTATACCCAGGGCAGATGAGCTAATAGATACACTGGCATCTGCCAAGTATCTAAGCACTTTTGATTTGACTGCAGGGTATTGGCAGATCAAAATGTCAGAAGATGCTAAACCTAAGACTGCATTTTCGACCATTGGAGGACATTACCAGTTTACTGTAATGCCTTTTGGTTTGAAAAATGCACCTGCCACTTTTCAGAGGTTGGTGAACACAGTCCTGCAAGGGCTGGAAGCTTTCAGTGCAGCATATTTGGATGATATAGCTGTCTTTAGCTCCAGCTGGGATGATCACCTGGTCCACCTTTGGAAAGTTTTGGAGGCCCTGCAAAAGGCAGGCCTCACTATCAAGGCTTCAAAGTGCCAGATAGGGCAGGGTAAAGTGGTTTATCTGGGACACCTTGTTGGTGGGGAACAGATTGCACCACTTCAGGGGAAAATCCAAACTATTATTGATTGGATTCCCCCTACCACTCAGACTCAGGTGAGAGCCTTCCTAGGCCTCACTGGGTATTACAGGAGGTTCATTAAGAACTATGGCTCCATTGCAGCCCCTCTTAATGACCTCACATCCAAGAAAATGCCTAAAAAGGTATTATGGACAGCAAACTGTCAGAAAGCTTTTGAGGAGCTGAAGCAGGCCATGTGCTCTGCACCTGTCCTGAAAAGCCCTTGTTACTCTAAAAAATTCTATGTCCAAACTGATGCATCTGAATTAGGAGTAGGGGCAGTCCTATCACAACTTAATTCTGAGGGCCAGGATCAACCTGTTGCTTTTATTAGTAGAAGGTTGACCCCTAGAGAAAAGCGTTGGTCTGCCATTGAGAGGGAGGCCTTTGCTGTGGTCTGGGCTCTGAAGAAGTTGAGGCCATACCTGTTTGGCACTCACTTCATTGTTCAGACAGACCACAAACCTCTACTTTGGCTAAAACAAATGAAAGGTGAAAATCCTAAATTGTTGAGGTGGTCCATATCCCTACAGGGAATGGACTATACAGTGGAACATAGACCTGGGAGTAGCCACTCCAATGCAGATGGACTCTCCAGATATTTCCACTTAGACAATGAAGACTCATCAGGTAATGGCTAGTCTTATTGTCCTTCGTTTGGGGGGGGGTTGTGTAGGAAAGTACCATCTTGCCTGGCATGTTACCCCCATTTTTCACTGTATATATGTTGTTTTAGTTGTATGTGTCACTGGGACCCTGGTAACCCAGGGCCCCAGTGCTCATAAGTGTGCCTGTATGTGTTACCTGTGTAGTGACTAACTGTCTCACTGAGGCTCTGCTAATCAGAACCTCAGTGGTTATGCTCTCTCATTTCTTTCCAAATTGTCACTGACAGGCTAGTGACCATTTTTACCAATTTACATTGGCTTACTGGAACACCCTTATAATCCCCTAGTATATGGTACTGAGGTACCCAGGGTATTGGGGTTCCAGGAGATCCCTATGGGCTGCAGCATTTCTTTTGCCACCCATAGGGAGCTCTGACAATTCTTACACAGGCCTGCCACTGCAGCCTGAGTGAAATAACGTCCACGTTATTTCACAGCCATTTTACACTGCACTTAAGTAACTTATAAGTCACCTATATGTCTAACCTTTACCTGGTAAAGGTTAGGTGCAAAGTTACTTAGTGTGAGGGCACCCTGGCACTAGCCAAGGTGCCCCCACATTGTTCAGAGCCAATTCACTGAACTTTGTGAGTGCGGGGACACCATTACACGCGTGCACTACATATAGGTCACTACCTATATGTAGCTTCACCATGGTAACTCCGAATATGGCCATGTAACATGTCTATGATCATGGAATTGCCCCCTCTATGCCATCCTGGCATTGTTGGTACAATTCCATAATCCCAGTGGTCTGTAGCACAGACCCTGGTACTGCCACACTGCCCTTCCTGGGGTTTCTCTGCAGCTGCTGCTGCTGCCAACCCCTCAGACAGGCATCTGCCCTCCTGGGGTCCAGCCAGGCCTGGCCCAGGATGGCAGAACAAAGAACTTCCTCTGAGAGAGGGTGTGACACCCTCTCCCTTTGGAAAATGGTGTGAAGGCAGGGGAGGAGTAGCCTCCCCCAGCCTCTGGAAATGCTTTGTTGGGCACAGAGGTGCCCAATTCTGCATAAGCCAGTCTACACCAGTTCAGGGACCCCTTAGCCCCTGCTCTGGCGCGAAACTGGACAAAGGAAAGGGGAGTGACCACTCCCCTGACCTGCACCTCCCCTGGGAGGTGTCCAGAGCTCCTCCAGTGTGCTCCAGACCTCTGCCATCTTGGAAACAGAGGTGCTGCTGGCACACTGGACTGCTCTGAGTGGCCAGTGCCACCAGGTGACGTCAGAGACTCCTTGTGATAGGCTCCTTCAGGTGTTAGTAGCCTTTCCTCTCTCCTAGGTAGCCAAACCCTCTTTTCTGGCTATTTAGGGTCTCTGTCTCTGGGGAAACTTCAGATAACGAATGCATGAGCTCAGCCGAGTTCCTCTGCATCTCCCTCTTCACCTTCTGATAAGGAATCGACCGCTGACCGCGCTGGAAGCCTGCAAACCTGCAACATAGTAGCAAAGACGACTACTGCAACTCTGTAACGCTGATCCTGCCGCCTTCTCGACTGTTTTCCTGCTTGTGCATGCTGTGGGGGTAGCCTGCCTCCTCTCTGCACCAGAAGCTCCGAAGAAATCTCCCGTGGGTCGACGGAATCTTCCCCCTGCAACCGCAGGCACCAAAAAGCTGCATCTCCGGTCCCTTGGGTCTCCTCTCAGCACGACGAGCGAGGTCCCTCGAATCCAGCGACACCGTCCAAGTGACCCCCACAGTCCAGTGACTCTTCAGCCCAAGTTTGGTGGAGGTAAGTCCTTGCCTCACCTCGCTGGGCTGCATTGCTGGGAACCGCGACTTTGCAAGCTTCTCCGGCCCCTGTGCACTTCCGGCGGAAATCCTGTGTGCACAGCCAAGCCTGGGTCCACGGCACTCTAACCTGCATTGCACGACTTTCTAAGTTGGTCTCCGGCGACGTCGGACTCCTTTGTGCAACTTCGGCGAGCACCGTTTCACGCATCCTCGTAGTGCCGGTTTCTGGCACTTCTCCGGGTGCTACCTGCTTCAGTGAGGGCTCTTTGTCTTGCTCGACGTCCCCTCTCTCTGCAGGTCCAATTTGCGACCTCCTGGTCCCTCCTGGGCCCCAGCAGCGTCCAAAAACGCCAAACGCACGATTTGCGTGTAGCAAGGCTTGTTGGCGTCCATCCGGCGGGAAAACACTTCTGCACGACTCTCCAAGGCGTGGGGGATCCATCCTCCAAAGGGGAAGTCTCTAGCCCTTGTCGTTCCTGCAGTATTCACAGTTCTTCAGCCTAGTAAGAGCTTCTTTGCACCAACCGCTGGCATTTCTTGGGCATCTGCCCATCTCCGAGCTGCTTGTGACTTTTGGACTTGGTCCCCTTGTTCCACAGGTACCTTCAGACAGGAATCCATCGTTGTTGCATTGCTGATTTGTGTTTTCCTTGCATTCTCCCTCTAACACGACTATTTTGTCCTTAGGGGAACTTTGGTGCACTTTGCACTCACTTTTCAGGGTCTTGGGGAGGGTTATTTTTCTAACTCTCACTATTTTCTAATAGTCCCAGCGACCCTCTACAAGGTCACATAGGTTTGGGGTCCATTCGTGGTTCACATTCCACTTTTGGAGTATATGGTTTGTGTTGCCCCTATCCCTATGTTTCCCCATTGCATCCTATTGTAATTATACATTGTTTGCACTGTTTTCTAAGACTATACTGCATATTTTTGCTATTGTGTATATATATCTTGTGTATATTTCCTATCCTCTTACTGAGGGTACACTCTAAGATACTTTGGCATATTGTCATAAAAATAAAGTACCTTTATTTTTAGTATAACTGTGTATTGTGTTTTCTTATGATATTGTGCATATGACACTAAGTGGTACTGTAGTAGCTTCACACGTCTCCTAGTTCAGCCTGAGCTGCTTTGCTAAGCTACCATTATCTATCAGCCTAAGCTGCTAGACACCCTATACACTAATAAGGGATAACTGGGCCTGGTGCAAGGTGCAAGTACCCCTTGGTACTCACTACAAGCCAGTCCAGCCTCCTACACCGCCAGCCTGTTGGCGGTGCTTCCGTCATTTTAGCCCTGGTGGTCGCCGACCGCCAGGGTTAGAATGACCCCCTAAGTGTGCTAAAAAAGTACATTTTACAGCAACAACACTCACCATACAAAGGCATCAAATATATTACCACACAATACAGTGTTTTCGAAAGAAAAACATGAACTACCGCCAAACAACATTCTGTAATTATTCATTCCAATCAATGGTCAAAATTATGTTTCAGTTTAACAGATACCACAAACAGTTCTTTCATCATGCACCCATGTCTAGTACTGGCCTGGGCCTATAGCTGGAAGGCTATTCAAAAAGCAGACTAGGCCATATAACATACTGAATTAAATGACTATTGCAAATTTACAAAACATGGAGAAAATGTACTGAACTGTGAAACATTTTCCTTAAAGAAGAAAATATACAAGTAAAACAATAACTAGACCGCTACTGAAACTGAAAGCCATCGACCACACTAAATTAAAAAAATCAAATACAAGTACAGATAGATCCTGGTCCATGCCCTCTATCAAACAAACACGTTGTACAACACCCTTATACAAGTGTTTATGGACTTACTTACCTGTGAAATCTCAAAAATAACAAAGTCCTTAAATCCAATGATATATCCAGGAGACAAATAGAGTGATCCTTCCTTGTCAAAATCCAAGTGAAAAGTGACCAGGAGATGGACAAAGCACTTGAGGAGCCTGCTGAACAGGAAGTTGGAGTCTCTGGGGCACTTCCTCTTGTTGAAAAAAAAATGTAAATTTAAAAAGTACTCCTCACACAACAAAACACAATGTGAGCGGTCCATTGGAGAAGGTTTTTAACTCAAAATTGTCTTTTCCATGTTGCAGCTGTTGTTGCTCCCTTGCGCTCACTCGTGCTTTCCTACATCACAAAAAGAATAGCTGGAAGTCACTGCCGTGGCCACAAAATCTTGCGGGAACTCGTGGGTGGGTAGAAAATCTTGTTCGCGCTCACGAGTGCCCAGCATGTCTCTTGTCGCACTTCCTGCGTACGTGAAATGACATCAAGCACAAGCTTATGGGAAAAAAACTCGGCTCCGCTGCTGAGTCTCTTGGTATCTCCACGTTCTCCATGGAACAGGGAGTTGCAGAATTCCACAAAATTCCATGAGCGGAGTGGAGTTTTGCCTGTGCCCCAGAACTCTGGAGGGGCGCCACAGGCTCCTGAGACAACTGTGGGTCTGCACATGCAGACACACGTCTGTAATCTGCCTTAACTCCACCAACCAAAAACCGATTGCTCATAGGGTGAGATATCTGGGGGGCGTGGAGCGTGCCCTGGCCAATGCTCTCAGGACCGCCAACAAAACTCTGGAATAAGCCCTTAGCCAGGACGCTAACACTATTAAACCCCAGCACTTACGCCACCTGAACGGGGCATAATTCCATGGTTTTATTTGTTATGGGTTATTTTTGTCAAAGATAAATGGTTTGATTTTACTGTTTTATTTTGGATAAGTGCAATGGTTTTCATTAACTAGACGCACTGATAATAATAAAACTTAAAACTTAAACTTAAACACCCAGGCCTACCAAAGACGCACAGCTGCACTACAGCATTCAGTTTCATTAGGTGTAATTATATTTCCGCCAGGACTCTCTGACTGCAGGGCATGGCAGACAAATAAATAGCATAATTTGTTTTGTGAAAGATTATTCCATTTCCCCCGGACCACCTCACCACCAAGGGTAATTTCAAGGATTATTCCATTTACCCATGCACCTCTCTCTGACTACCCCAGGTGTCTCCTTTAAAACAGCTGGAGATAAAGCAAAGAGTTTTATCTGCCTGGTATTCTGTTTGATTTGAAATGTATTTTTTTATGGCGTGGTAGTGTGGTTTCCCTTTACAATATTTGATTAAATAAGTATGTTACACAAGTAACCAACCACACTAAGTTTGCATTTCTCTTTAATATTTCAATCTGCAACAATGCCACATTTCACTAACTACATGGTTTTCTTGCTTAGTTGTTTTTAGGTGCACAAGAGAAGAGAAAACCACATCACCCTCAGTAGCGCCAAAGAGAAGGCCTTACAGTTACTTCGATCCTTAGGTGCCAAACTCTTTCATTTGTGCATCTTAGTGCCACTGCCAACCTAGAGCTTAAGATGGACCCAAAGAAAGTTGCTCCGAGAAAGTGGCCAGTTCGAAGAAGCAGCTTTCTGCCAGTGGTATTCCAACCGTAACCTTTCTAGGGAGATGTGTGCCTGCCACACTGGCCTACGGAGAGGAATGTGGGAGCAGCAATCCTATATCAACAGCACCACCCCAATCCAAGACCATGTCTGTCAGTGAGGCAGTCACTGCAACCTCAGCGACGCAGACGAGCAGTGATGTTGAATTGGATTTGCTCTTTCACAAAGTAGTTTCAGGAAAAAGAGCAAAGTGGACAGCAGCCACAGCCAGATCTTCCTGAAATTGGAGCAGAGGCGAGGGAAAAGAAAGTTCCAGAAAGACTTAGGGGCATATTTATAGTCTGTGCATCATTTTTTTATGCAAATTTGGTGCAAACTTAACTCCATATTTATATTTTGGCGCTAGACCTGTTTAGTTTCATTTTTTGGATGGGCCAAAAGACTTTGGCGGTCATTACAACATTGGCGGTAAAAGCCGCTTACCGCCATGCAGAAGACCGCCAACACACCGCCCCGGCTGCGGAATTCCGCCACTGCTATTGTGACCCACATCTTGGAATTCGACAAAATTCAGAAAACCACACAAGTCCGCCACGCCAAAGGTCAGTAATAAACTGGCGAAAAAAAAACCTCCACCGTCACGCCAACAGAAATACGCCCACACTATCACGACACACGAATCTTCGCGGCGGTCTTTCAACCACGGTATTCCATTGGTGGTACACACCGCCGCGCTCAGAATACACACACTCTTACAAAACACAGCCACATTGGACAATTCGCAATACACACACCTGATACACATGCACACACCACTCCCACACACCCAATACAATATAAAACACACACCCACAAACCCCTACGATCACTATTACAGAGAGAAGGCCAGAGAGAGACATCACCATCCACAAACTAGCATCCGCAGGCACACAACACCATCACCCACACAACTTCCACGCACAAAACACCACACACCACTACATATCACCACACTTATCACCACACACACCACCCCACACATTACCTACACCACCCCATGGCACAGCAAAGACACCCAAGGTTCTCGGAGGAGGAGCTCAGGGTCATGGTGGAGGAAATCGTCCGGGTAGAGCCACAGCTATTTGGAGCACAGGTGCAGCACACCTCAATTGCAAGGAAGATGGAGCTATGGTGACGAATAGTCGACAGGGTCAATGCAGTGGGACAACACCCAAGAAATTGGGAGGACATCAGGAAGAGGTGGAATGACCTACGAGGGAAGGTGCGTTTCGTGGTCTAAAGACACCACCAGGCGGTTCAGCGGACTGGCGGCGGACCCCCACCTCCTCCCCCACAACTAACAACATGGGAGGAGCAGGTCTTGGCGATTCTGCATCCTGAGGGCCTCGCAGGAGTCGGTGGATGAATGGACTCTGGTAAGTCAAACCTTTAACTACCATATCCCCTACCCTACCTGCATGCTATCATATACCCCACCCTCGCCCCCACCCCTATCACTCCAACTCCTCACAAATGTACCAATATCACAAACCACCCATCCCAACACCAAGCCCTGCATGCAACACCAACGCATGGACACCCATCACTAAAGCATGCCCACTGCACATAGCCATACACCCCCCTAAACCATCATCACACAAGCCCCCACACAGGAATGCCAGCACTGGGGTACACGCTCACCCACCCATTGCACACCTTGCCACACACAGATGCAATAATCATGCCTTTCCACCCCTGCAGGACCACTACCCAACGTCACCAGACAGGATGGTCCAGACATCTCCACTCCACCCACAGAAGAGGCCACAGTGATGACAGCACCTCTGTCCACCTGGATCTAGATGACCAGCCCGGACCATCGTGGGCCTCGGGACAGTCGGTTCCCCTCACACAGGCACAGACCTTCCCCCCTCTGGAAACACCAGCACAGCACCCACCCAGCGGGCCCATACCTACATCCCCAGGACACGTTAATCAGCTGTGTGTCCACCACTACAGGGAATCCAGGATAACCCACCACCCCAACAACAACATGGACCTGGGTGCAGTGGCAGTGGGCTCACGATCCAGGGGACGGAGGCCCAGGAATACAGGGGAACTGGGAGGGCTGCTGTGCAACAGGGGGCGGACAGGCCAAGGGAACCCAATCTCCACGAGGCCCTCTCCTCCATCATGGGAGCATACCACCACTCCCAGGAGACGATGGCAACGGTACTGGACAAGTTTCAGGAGACCCAGTGCATGCAGGAGGAACAGTATTTGGGGTTCAGGGAGGAACTCAGAACCATCATCTCCGTCCTGGGCACCATCGTAGGGGTGCCGAAGGAAGTACTCAACACCAGGAGGGACACTGTGGCACTACAAGGGGCCCCTGACACTAGCATGGACGATGAACTGCCCACCACCTCCGCCGGCGCTAGTGGACAGGACGCACTGCCACAGGACCACCACACCAGCACCCCACCCCCTGCAGACGGAGAACCACCCCGCAAACGGTCCCTGAGATCCAGGAACAAGACAGAGCACAATGCCAAGACCCCCGCCAAGAAATGAGACCACCCTCATTGTCATCCCACTGTCCCACTTTGTCACCCTGTCCATATTGAAACTGCCCCAGCTCCACTTCCTATGCCCATATGGGCAATGCACCTGTGAGACTAATAGACTGGACTCTGCCATGGACATTCCTCCACCATCACCCCTCACCATTTAACTTCCCCCTCCACTATTTTGTATTTAAATAAACACACATAAAGCACCAAAAGATCAGAAGTCTGTCTATGATTTCGAAATAGTGTATTTGCAATTACAGTGACAAAATGTTCAGGAAATAGTAATGTCAACATACCTATGTCACACAGCTCTAGTCCCTGAGGAATCTAAGCAGATGACACACGTTGGGACCCACACCTGTGAAACCGTAAGGGAAAGTGACAACTCAGTGACCATACACTGGGTGAAATCGACAGACAGGATAGAGGTAGAAGTGTAAAAGTACATGCAATAGGCAGGAATGTATTCTCACCTGTGTTTCACTGGAAATATTGCTGGATGACTGAGTCACTGTTCTGCATGTCTTCTTCCTCTGCTTCCTCCTCATCACTGTCCACAGGCTCCACAGGCTCCACAGCTGCCACAACACCGCCATCTGGACCATCCTCCTGCAGAAAAGGCACCTGTCGTCGCAAAGCCAAGTTATGAAGCATACAGCAGGCCACGATGATCTGGCACTCCTTCTTTGGTGAGTAGAATAAGGATCCACCTGTCATATGGAGGCACCTGAACCTGTCCTTCAGGAGGCCGAAGGTCCGCTCGATCACCCTCCTAGTTCGGCCATGGGCATCATTGTAGCGTTCCTCTGCCCTTGTGCTGGGATTCCTCACCAGGGTCAGTAGCCATGACAGGTTGGAGTAACCAGAGTCCCCTAATAGCCACACACGGTGCCTCTGGAGTTGACCCATCACATAAGGGATGCTGCTATTCCGCATGATGTAGGCGTCATGCACTGAGCCAGTGAACATGGCATTCACATGGGAGATGTACTGGTCTGCCAAACATACCATCTGTACATTCATCGAATGATAACTCTTCTGGTTTCTGTACACCTGTTCACTGCTGTGTGGGGGGGGACCAAAGCCACTTGGGTCCCATCAATGGCACCTATGATGTTGGGAATATGTCCAAGGGCATAGAAGTCACCTTTCACTGTAGGCAAATCCTCCACCTGAGGGAAAACGATGTAGCTCCGCATATGTTTCAGCAGGGCAGACAACACTCTGGACAATACGTTGGAAAAACATAGGCTGGGACATCCCTGATGCCATGGCCACAGTTCTTTGAAAAGACCCACTAGCAAGGATAGCACCTGCACTTGAGGGGGGATTCCTGTGGGATTGCGGATTGCTGACATCAGGTCAGGCTCCAACTGTGTACGCAGTTCCTGGATTGTGGCACGGTCAAACCAGTAGGTGATTATCAAATTTCTTTCCACCATTGTTGACAGGTCCACCAGCTGTCGGTACACCGGAGGATTCCGCCATCTCCTCACATGTCCGAGCGGACGGTGCCTATGAAGGACAACAGCGAGCACAGAGTCAAACAACTCAGAGGTATGTACCAACAGTCTACACAGAACACCATTCAATCACAAAATGTGGCCTGTATGTGTGTATGTGTGTTGAGAGTGGGCCTAGGTATGTGTGACGCAGTTGGTAACTAGGCCATGTGGGCCCCTGAAATGGCGGCTGCCTGACCTCTAAACTGGGACAATGGGATGTGAGGTAACTGCGCTGGCGTTGTACACCGTTGCGGTAGGCAGTCGAAGACCACGGCGCAATGCTGCATTAGTTAACATTGGACCCTATGGGTCCCAGGAGCCAATGACAATGTACGCTGGCAGTGATGGTACGCACCGCCACGGACGTGACCGCGGCGGATGTGACCGCCATTTTCTATCTATTGAATTACTCAATACCTGATCTTCGACAGGAGAGGACCTATAGTGCAAGTGCTGCTGTGACCTTGGTCTGGAAGAGACAATGGCTCGTGAGTCTGGGGAAAGGGCCCCTGCCTTCACATTGGAGAAGTTGGAGAAGCTCGTGGGAAGGGAGCAGAGTTCTGAGTGAATGAAAGACGGTGGGTGCATGTGCCACACGGTAAGGGTAGGGATGGGGGCCACTCACTTTGACGGCGCAGTTGGTAATGACTTCTCTTCTTCCCCTGTACATTTCATGTAGGTCAGCGCCCACCAGAAGAAGGATATTTGGCGTGCCATCGCCAAGGACGTCCGGACCCTGGTGGTCCACCACAGACGGAGCACCCACTGCTGGAAAAGATGGGAGGACATTCGCCGCTGGAGCAAGAAGACGGCAGAGGCTCAGCTGGGGATGGCCTCCCAACGTGGGAGGGGTGCCCGTCAAACCATGACCCCCCTGATGTTCCTGATCCTGGCGGTGGCCTACCTGGAGTTGGATGGGCGCTTGAGGGCATCACAGCAGACACAAGGGGGTGAGTACACTCTCATTCAGCTGACTTTGCACGCAGTGGAGGGGTCTGGGTGGAGGAGGAGGGCTGTGGGTTTCCCTAGGCCAGGGCGAGTTCCGTAGGCTAGGCCCCTTCGTAAGGCATGCCCCTGTGGCCCCCCACCCCACCTCTGTAGAGTGCCAACTACAGCTATTCAGGCACCTGTGTCATCTAGGTGTGCATATGTCATCCATAGCCTTGTAGGCCATTTCCCAGGAATTGCACCGTAGAGCCCAACAGTGCGACGTAGTGCAGGGGGCTTCTGTGTCTGTCTTGTCCGCCAACGGTAGCGGTAAGCCATGCATTCAACATGTCTTTCTTCTGTTTCCCCCCCCCTTTTTTGCGGTCTCCCTGTTCTTGTGTGCATTAGCATCATCAGGTGGAGGAGCAGTGGCACCGGAGCACGAGGGAGCTGCATCCCAAATGGCCATGGAGGGCCACACTACAGACTCTGAATACACCAGTGGGACGGAGGGCGAGGGGAGCACCACAACAGTGACAGGAGCTGAAACCAGCGACATGGACTCGTCCTCCGATGGGAGCTCCCTTGTGGTGGCGGCAACATCTGTGCCCCCCACTTCTACAGGTACAGCCGCCACCCCCCCTACCAGCACCGCCCTCCCAGCAGCCCCTCAGCCTTCGCCCCGTGCCCGCTCACCCAGGAGGGTGGGCATCACCTTCGCCCCAGGCACCTCAGCCCCTGCCACTGTCACCTCTGCTGCCCTCAGTGAGAAGGCCATTGACATCCTCAGGTCACTCACTGTTGGGCAGTCTACCATTTTGAATGCCATCCAGGGTGTAGAAAGGGAGTTGCAACAAATCAATGCATTCCTGGAGGGCATTCGTTCTGGTCAGGAGGCCCTTCACCGAACCTTTCAAACTCTGGCTTCAGCACTGATGGCAGCCATTGTCCCTGTGTCTAGCTTCCCCCCTCCAACTTCCTCCACCCAGATCCAATCCCCTGTACCTCTGCCTATCCCAAGCACACCATCAGACCAGCCTGCACACACCTCACCACACAAGGGAAGCTCAGGCAAACATAAGCACCACACATCCCACAGGCACTCACGCAAGCATCACACACATACAGACACACCAACATCCACTGCCTCCACTGTGTCCCCCTCCTCCTCGTCTCCCTCCTCCCTCCCAGTCTTGTCTATACCGCACCAGCACACCCACCAGCACACCCCGTTCACGTGCAGTCACCACCCTCACTACCATTCACACGTCCCCTGTGTCCTCTCCCAGTGTGTCTGTGACGCCCCCTCCGAAGATACACAAACGCAGGGACACACCCACCCAACATACATCCACCTCACAACAGCCTCCAGCGCATGCACCTGCACCCAAAACCACAAAACTTACACCTCCTACAACCACCACCTCTTCCTCCACTCCCAAACCCCCTCCAGCTACCCGTCCCAGGTTCTCCAAACAACTTTTCCTGTCCACCCTTAACCTATTTCCCACCACCCCCCGTCCAACTCATAGGTCCCGAACGAGCGCCTCAGCCACAAAATCTATGGGACCAGTGGTGCCTGTTGTTACAGGTATGTGGAGTGCACCGGCCACCAGGACAGCCAGTGTGGCATGGACCCACAGCACAGCCAGTCCCCCCCTGTGAAGCAGCAAAAGTTGGCCAGTGCCCGGCAGGAGAAGGGGAAGACTCCAGCCACCCAAGCCGCACCTAGGGGTCCTGGGGGAGTGTGGACTCAGCTGTGACTCCTCCCAAGGTGGGGAAGGGCCAGAAGAAACCCGGCAAATCTGGGAGGAGCAGCACGGCGGAGAAGACCGCCATCATCCCCGATGGCCAGGAGGGCCCCGCCAGCCCCATCGTCGCTGCCCAGGAGGCCACCGCCAGCCCCATCGTCGCTGCCCAGGAGGCCACCACAAGCCCCATTGTCGCTGCCCAGGAGGCCACCGCCAGCCCTATCGTCGCTGCCCAGGAGGGCCCCGCCAGCCACAGCCCAGCTGCCCAGGAGGGCCCCGCCAGCCACAGCCCAGCTGCCCAATGAAGGACCGCCAGCTCCAGCCCAGCTGGGCAATAAAGGACCACCAAGTCAAGCACCGCTGAACAGGGCAAGCACCGCTGAACAGGACAAGCACCGCCAAGACAAGCACCGCTGAACAAGGCAAGCACCGCTGAACAGGGCAAGGACCGCCAAATCAAGCACCGCTGAACAGGGCAAGCACCGCTGAACAGGGCAAGGACCGCCAAGTCAAGCACCGCTGAACAGGGCAAGCTCTGCTGAACAGGGCAAGGACCGCCAAGTCAATCACCGCTGAACAGAGCAAGCACCGCTGAACAGGGCAAGGACCACCAAGTCAAGCACCGCTGAACAAGGCAAGCACCGCCTACTCAAGCACCGCTAGCCCATGAGTGGCAGGGGCACTGACGCAACAGGGACCGTCACGGGGTGAGTGATGCACTGTGGGCACCAGTCCCCCTCCAGAACCAGTGGAGTATCACATCCACTACCTCTGTCCTTGGCAGGATGAAGCACTCTGGGCACCAGTCCCCCTCCAGAACCAGTGGAGTATTGCATCCACTCTGTCTGTCCTTGGCAGGATGAAGCACTCTGGTCACCAGTCCCTCTCCAGAACCAGTGGAGTATCACATCCACTCCGTCTGTCCTTGGCAGGATGAAGCACTCTGGGCACCAGTCCCCCTCCAGAACCAGTGGAGTATCACATCCACTACCTCAGTCCTTGGCAGGATGAAGCACTCTGGGCACCAGTCCCCCTCCAGAACCATTGGAGTATCGCATCCACTCCGTCTGTCCTTGGCAGAATGAAGCACTCTGGGCACCAGTCCCCCTCCAGAACCAGTGGAGTATCACATCCACTCCGTCTGTCCTTGGCAGGATGAAGCACTCTGGGCACCAGTCCCCCTCCAGAACCAGTGGAGTATCACATCCACTACCTCAGTCCTTGGCAGGATGAAGCACTCTGGGCACAAAGCCCCCTCCAGAACCAGTGGAGTATCACATCCACTACCTCTGTCCTTGGCAGGATGAAGCACTCTGGGCACCAGTCCCCCTCCGGAACCAGTGGAGTATCACATCCACTACCTCAGTCCTTGGCAGGATGAAGCAC
This sequence comes from Pleurodeles waltl, assembly GCF_031143425.1. Lineage (NCBI taxonomy): Eukaryota > Metazoa > Chordata > Amphibia > Caudata > Salamandridae > Pleurodeles > Pleurodeles waltl. The sequence continues at coordinate 39,240 of NW_027150135.1, read as the reverse complement.
TCTGGGCACCAGTCCCCCACCAACCAGTGGAGTATCACATCCACTACCTCTGCCCTTGGCAGGATGAAGCACTCTGGGCACAAAGCCCCCCCCAGAACCAGTGGAGTATCACATCCACTACCTCTGTCCTTGGCAGGATGAAGCACTCGGGGCACAAAGCCCCCTCCAGAACCAGTGGAGACTGTTATCCACTTGAGAGACTGTGGCTTTGAACTCCCCAGGATGCAGCAGTGGGCAAACCACCCACTGGAGAGACTTGAGAGACTGTGGCTTTGCACTCCCCATGATGCAGCAGTGGGCAAACCGCCCACTGGAGAGACTTGAGAGACTGTGGCTTTGCACTCCCCATGATGCAGCAGTGGGCAAACCACCCACTGGAGAGACTTGAGAGACTGTGGCTTTGCACTCCCCAGGATAATGCAGTGGGCAAACCACCCACTGGAGAGACTTGAGAGACTGTGGCTTTGCACTCCCCAGGATATGGCAGTGGGCAACCCACCCACTGGAGAGACTTGAGAGACTGTGGCTTTGCACTCCCCAGGATAATGCAGTGGGCAAACCACCCACTGGAGAGACTTGAGAGACTGTGGCTTTGTACTCCCCGGGATACATCAATGGGCATGGAGCCCCCTCGTGGATCTGGCGTCGTGCACTCATCCGGCTGAGTTGCCCCCCCTTCCCTTCCCCCTGAGGTGCCTATTGTATTTCTATCTGATGCCCCTGCAGTGTTCTCTCTGTTTTGATCTGGTATCGTGTGTGGGCCTCGCCCCTGCATTTTGGGCCCAGTGGTCCACGGACTATGGATGGTGCAATACCTGGACTACTAATCTTGGTTTATATTTTGTTAATAGTGTATATATGTATATATTTGCTTACTGAATTTTGATATATTACAATGGTTATACTCATTTCCTTTTGTCTTTGCATTCTTCCGGGGGGGTTGGAGGTGTAACTGTAATGTTTAGATATACATTGGTGTGTGTGTTGTAGTGGGTGAGGGTGGGGGTGGGGGTGTTGCGTGTGTGTGTCCCTGTTTTTTTCCTCCCCCTTCCCATGTGTCGTAGGTGCAGTACTCACTGTGGTCTTCGCTGCCGGCGTTGGTGCTCCTGGTACAGGAGCAGAAAGACTATCGCAGGAAGAATATGGAGCTCCGGCTCCATGGTGTCCTCCTTCCTCGTGGAGTGTGTAGAGGTGAGCATTTTTCCTTCGAAATTCCTGTTTCCGCCGTGTTTTTATCCGCAGTGAATCCGCCCCGTAAAAGGTGGCGGATTGGCCTGTCATAATAGTGTGGGCGGTACATTGTCCTCCGCCTGTCTGTTGGCGGTGACCGCCGTGCTGTTTGTTTGTACCGCCGTGGCGGTCGGAGTGTTAAAGTGGCTGACTTTGTTGGCGGTTTCCGCCACGGTCGTAATTACAACATTTTTACTGCCGGCCTATTGGCGGTCTTACCGCCACTTTAACACCGTCCGCCAGGGTTGTAATGACCCTCCTTGTGTCCTTTTGCGACAATGACTTGTAAGGTAAGCGTTCCCGTCCAAAAAATTACATCAACCCTCCAGCGCCACATTTAACCCCCCACGCAAAAACAATGCACAACTAAGAAGCGTTAAAATGAGGCCCACACACCACTACTTAAGGCAAACTCACAGAAGCAACATTGGAAACCCACAGGACAAGATGGAAGTGTTACTGCTCCTGCTTGGCACACGATGCAGAGAACAGCAGCCACAGCAGCACCCTCCACCACTACCGCAGCAGCCACAAGCACCACCACAGCACCCACAAAGGCAACGCAGAAGACAGGAGAGGTCGATAGTATTCCAATCTTGAAAATCCATGTCGAATTGACAAATATCCTACAGAACTTTTTCTATAAAGAAACCTCTTTTAGGTATACTCTCGATACCATTCGATCTAGAGAATGGTTCAACAAAGATTGTGACCTTGCGAGGCTCAATCTCAAATTGGCCCTCCATAAGCACTCACAGGAGGAGATCAGGGCCGCTAGATCTAGTTACACCAAGGCCCTGGACCTAGCAAAGAAAAATTGGGAATTTGAGACCTGGCAGAAGCTGCTGGAGGCAGTCAAAAATCGAGACGAGGGCTCTTTTTGGAGGTTGCTGACCAACAGGCATAGAGAGGGTAACGCCACTTTAAACCTCCATATCCAGCCCGAAAGATTGGTGGCTCATTTTTCCGAGATCTACACTCCATCCATACAGCAGGACCTTGAGGACCATAGGGGCGATGAATGCAGATTTCTCATTGAAGGACCTACGGAGGACATTGTTTTCACAATTGCTGAAACTACAGCAGCTATTAGTTCTCTGAAATCCCCTAAGGCTCCTGGTCCTGACAAGATACCGGGGGACCTGTTTAAGTCAGAACCCGTTATTTGGGCGTGGTATATAAACACATTATCGAATGCCATCGCAGCAGGTGGCCCTATTCCGGATTCGTGGCTTGGGGCTGAAATTATCCCGATCTATAAAAAAAGGAGATGTGCGACTGCCCGCAAATTACCCCTCAATTAGTCTCATTGACAATTTACAAAAGATTTTCTCTAAGCAAGTCCTAGACAGGCTTATGGACTGGGTCCAAGCCAACCAGGTCCTATCCCCCCTCCAGGCTGGTTTCCGTTCAAGAATTACTACTATGGACCAAGTTTTTAGATTCTTCCTGCTACTCTGGAAATACCTTTCTTTGGCTAAACAAAACTTGTATGTTGCTTTTGTTGACCTAAAGTCCGCTTTTGATCTTGTTCCAAGAGAGAAATCGTGGGAAGTCCTAAAATAAATTGTTGTCCCGAGGAATCTGGTGCACCTAAATCAAAGATTGCACAAGAACACCTATGCTCGAGTAAGATGGGGTAGTCAGGGGGAACTTACTGATCGTATTAATATCAGGCGGGGGGTACGCCAGGGCTGTGTCCTGGCACCCACTCTTTTTTCTTTGTTCATTATTGAGGTGGTGCAAGTTGTAACTGATTGCCAAAATGATGCCCCTTCATTGAACAATTTTAAAGTTCAAATTCTCTTATTTGCTGATGACTCCCTCTTGATCTCTAAAACACCCATGGGCCTTCAGGTTCTCCTGGATACGTTCAGTGTGTTCTGTGCAGACCATGAATTGTAGCTCACTTCTAGTAAAACTAAACTTATGATCTTTGGTCTTGGTCGCACCAAACAATGTAATATTTTATACAATGAGGTTCCTCTGAGCAAGGTATGTTCTATTGATTATCTAGGGGTGAGAATCAGCAATGCAATGAACTGGCAGGCCCAGGTAGGAAAAAGTTTAGCTCTTTTAGCACATAGGTCAGGGGCAATTTTGCGTTTCCAAAAGTCTAATACTGTGAAAGTTGTTTCCCCAGCTATTAAAATGTATCTAGCAAAGGCTCAGAGCGCAGCGGTTTATGGCGCAGAGGTTTGGGGCTGTTTCAAAACTAGTAAGTTATCTGTGGGAGAAAACAACTTCGCAAGATCGCTCTTGGCATGTGTTCGTAGTACGCCCTTGGTTCCTATGTTTTTGGACTTAGTGTTCCCCCATATTTCTGATGTAATAGCCCTAAGGCCTCTAACCTTTTGGGTCCATATCTGGACCACCCCTGAATTAGTTATATATAAGGAGTCCTTGCAAGATTTATTGGATAGACCGAACGTACTTTCTATCCCTTGGTTTAAGTACATTTCAGAGTGGTTTCACACCCTGGGACATAGTGACTTTTGGAGCCAGCCCAAAAATATAAGGAGGGCCCATAAGGATCATTTAAAATCAGTTTATTGGTCCCATGTTAGGAAAAATTATTTATTATGCACCTCATATGGTAGGTTGATGTCTCAATTTCTTGATTTCAAGAGTTATCCCTACTTTGAACCCTTTTTAGATTTGATTACCGATCAACCAAGCAAAAGTTTGTATGTTCGGTTCAGGTATGGATGCCTCCCCTTGAAGTCTTTTACTAGTTCATGGTGCTCTACTCCGCTAATCGATCAATGCCCTAGTTGTAAAGGCCCTGCAGAAACTGTAGTGCACGTTATGTTTATTTGTCCTGCCTATGGCCTTGTTCGGCGGAAATGGCTCCGTCCCGCTTGCAGGAATATGGGGTTGAGAATGTGCAAAGATGCCTTAAGGTTGATGTTGAGAGACTGCTCCCCCTTCCTAACTTGTGCGGTCAGCAAGTTTCTTGCGTCCGCATGGCATATACGTACACATTTCTCAAAAAATCATAGTGATTTGCTATTAAATGAACCCTGATCTTAATTTATTTAATTTAATTACTGTTCATATGATAGTTTTAAACTCAATGAATTTTTATAAAATTATCGATGAGGAAGTTAAAGGTAGCAAAAATTTGACGTTTCCTCCTAACATATAGGATGGGAGACACATGTGAAGATTTATATAAACATCTTTATGTGTTTTTTGTTATGTGATCTTTTATTTTATCCTCATTATTACTTTTAAAACTTTTGTTATCATATATTTATTATTTACAGATCATGGTTTTATTGTTGTAAGTTATTGCTTTGATGGTTTAACAAGACCGAATAAAGCTTGTGTGACTTGACTTGACTTGACAGGAGAGGATATTCTGGAACAGAACAACCCTCCAAGGTCTCTGGAAAAAAGACCTCATCAAGACTTCCCGCTAAACCAGCAAGCCATGCTACACCTGCTGCAACACATTGAGCCAAAGATCACAGCAAGGCTGCACAGACCACATGACATACCACCCGTCACAAAGCTGCTAGATGTCCTGCATATGCTGGCAAGTGGCTCATTCCAGACAAACGGGTGCACAAGTTACTGGTGTGTCACAGCTGCCTTTCTCGGTCTTCCACACAAAGGTATTAGATGCAATCATCTCCCTGACACCCCTCCACATCTGCTTCCCCAATACCCAGCAAATGCAGCTGGAGAACAAACAAGGCCTTTACCAAATGTCTGACTTGTCCCACCTGCAGCAACAGAACAGATGTACAGGAACCAGAAACATACACATTCCATAAATGTGCAGGCCATAGTGGACTACCATGGGCTATTTATGAACATTGTAGCCAAGGATCCAGGTAGTGTCTATGATGCCTACATATTCAGGCACTGCAGGATCAACAAACACTTCCAGGATGGCCAATTTGGCAATAACCTACTCATGGGTAAGTCAACAAACCTAGCAACATGCACACAACACACTGAACCTGTAGGACACACAAGACATACACCACTCCAAAAACACATGGCCAGGGTAACACAGATGTGCTGGTAATAATACATATGCACCATACTGTAGTACAGCACAATCAGTGCATAGCACAAACACATACACCCACATGTACGTAACACACGCACAACTTGACAGGCACACCATGTGAAGGGCAGGTGGAACTATGTACCCTCTGCTAACAGAAGATGTCCAGAAACCACTGCAAGTGCCCAGAGGTTGGCTACTAGTTACACTTCAGACACATAATACACCAAACAAAGTATAGCATAGCAATGTCAGTGGCATACACCTAGGTCTTGTAAAGAAAGTCACACATAGGCACAGCCCCACTTAAATCATGCTGTGCAGGTCTCTGGCAGAACATACATCAAATGACAATTTGTGCCAATACCAACTACATCTCATCTACACACACCTGACTTACCTGAAGTGTGCACATACAACTGACTGATGTATTGGGTCCCTCACATAGGAATACCAAATTAATGGCCATTTCATACCATGTGATAGATTTGTGAGAAGTGGAACCACACCTACTGTAGTGCCACCTCACATGCACCACTTACTGACCCCCAACACCATCATGTCTGTACCGCAGACAATAAATGGCCCACCATGGGGGCAGAGTCACTGTGCCCCATCCTATAGCCTTCACTGTGCATGAGTATAAATGCTGATTCATGTATTGGAAACTAGGAGAAACACCAGTAGTAATGTTGATCATCCTGAAACAATGGGATACATACCCTTTTACACCTGATGGCTAGCACAAACAGCAGCTGCCACTCAAGATCACTAAGGGCCATATGTAAGAGCCCCTAGTGCCATCATCATGCCCTGCACTGTATGTGCAAGTTGGTGGCAGACCACTCTTTTGTGACTTGATGCTACCTTGTAAAAAGAGCCCCCTTCCATGCAGCACTTCGCGTGGAAGGGGCATGCAATGTGTGTTGTTGTAGCTGTGTCACGGCAAGACACATAGCATGATAACCCTGCCCCAGATGTAGGTGTTTCGCAAAACCTGAGGCAGTGCCAACATCAAACACCACCCCAGGGATAGCGTTTGCAGGTTGCAATAAGGAAATATACTTTGATTTGACCTCGAATGAATGTGCCACTTATGCGAGCTGCATTCTGCTGCACACATAGAAAGAGCATATTACCCATGAAGATAGTTTATGTATAGGAAGGTGTCCCTTCCTGCACAGATTTATCCTCCCTCACAGGGCAGCCATCCAAGCACCTGGTGCGAGGTTGGCAGCATTGGTGCATGGCTGATATTTGGTGCCAGTGCAGGGGACAACAAAGGTTTGACTTGTAACATTACACACTGTGCATTCCTGCATAGTGAAAATGATGCAGAACGGTGCTGCTAATTTAGAAGCTGTGTTGTGTTCTGTCATTTATCCTTTAAAAATGGCTTAAGTGTTGCACTGCATCTGTACCGTCACATGGCAAAATGGCTGGGGTATCCAGGCTTTGTAGGGCTACCATGTCTCTACATCTGACACCATTGTGTTGCAAGGATGTGTCATGTCCCCTCTAGTAATATCATACTGTTACAAAGATGTACTGCATAACACATGGTATATAATGGCATCAATTAGGAATCATAATTATATATCCCAGGTCCTTGAGTCAATACCCAAGGTTGTCATGTCCAATAGAACAGAACTAGTAAATCTTAGCACAACGCCAGGAACTCACACCATTCCACAAACAAGTCTAATTCACCAACCAACTCCAACTAACAACTGCCATGCTACATACAAAACCTGTTGCAAGCTTTAACAACAACTTTCATCTCTTACCTTTGCAGCGGATCAGGGTTACGGCATACAGCTGTGGTTGCTAACCTTAACACAGAAACAGAGCGTGCTTAAAATGAGGGACACCGTCAGAAACGCAATGTGGTGGAAAGGACATTTGGCATCCCCAAATCCAGATTCAGGTGCCTGGACCTGACAGGAGGCAGCCTTCTTTATGCGCCACCCATTGTGTGTAAAATAATCCTCATGTGCCATCCTGCACACCATATGGGCATTTTTTCACAATGAGGAGTGCAGAAAATCAGGTTTTTGCAGTTTTCCACTTGCATTTTGCCCCTATTTGGACTACTATCTGCTGGTTTATAACTCTTAAAGTGCAATGGAGCCTGCTAACCAGGACCCAGTGCAAGTGTTCTCTCCCTAGAAATGGCTTTCCCTGTGCCCCTTAGCGTCCCCCTACCGCCACCATGTGTGCACCGTATTTTAAAAATGGCGCACCATGGCGCACGGTAGGGGGCATTAGCGTCTTTCAATGTGACGCTATTGATGTACTATGCAGGAGTAGTGACACAGTATTGGCGCTATTCCTGCAGAGTACATTTAGGGCCCATTCTAAAGAATGCCAGACCCCTTTTAACCCTTCTCTGAGCAGGCATTAAAAGTGCCATAAAAAATGGTGCAACGAAATCTCATAGACTTCCTAGTGCCTATTTTTCGGCCACCCTAAAGGGGGAGCCTCCCTTTTGCAAACATTATGTGTGGCACAGCCATAATGTAGCGCAAAGGGTTACAGATGCATGCATTGCGCCACTCTGTAAATACAGCACTGGGATTTCTGCTACATTGGGCCACATTAATGTCAAAAATAATTACGGTAATGTGTTGGAAGGTGGTGCTAGGGGATTGTAAATATGCCCCATACTGCTTTGACCTACCACACATGGTGAGGGCAACGTTGACCTGGAGCAGTATGCACTTCTCATGTAGTCTGTAATGGCAGGCCTGCTGTCATTTGTTAATCTAGGTCACTCAGGGTGGCACAATCAGTGATTCAGGTCCTGGTGCTCCTTTAACTCCCATGCCAAGTGTAGCACTAGTACCATTTACCAGGGACTTATAAGAGGGTTAAAGTCCTTGTCAATTGAGGATACCAATTCACATAAAGTGGCACTGCACTCAGTGCAGCGCCACTTTCCATAAATCTGCCCCTATATTTAATATTTGCCAGTCAACCCTATGGTAGACCTCCGAAGTCCAGGAGGTCAGGTGGATTATATTAATGGTGTGGACAAAGAAGTGCAGGCTTATATGTCCCTATAGTGCTCTTTTCCATTAAGGACTACTACAAGTGGCCAGCGGACCATAGGCTAACATCTGCTGGCACCCAGGCATCCCTAGGTCACCAACTCCATTATAACCTTGCTGAAGTATGTCATGTTCGGCATCAAACAACGTCTCATTAAACCTGACTTGTAAGTAAGATTTAATGTGCCATACACCCAGATGGCTACATTAGAGATTACCCACATGGATGTCCCAGCATTTACTCTGCCCTGGCTGACAGTCTGCGGCTACTGCAGCCAAGACAGGAATCTTGACTCTCTGCCAGGAGGTGTGAATGCTCCCAGGAATCAGAAACAAAGACCTGCCTGGACGGGAGGTGTCTCCTCCATCCCTGGCAGGATGGCTAGTGTAGGGGCACATCAAGGCAGTGAGCTTCAAAGACTAAGCCTTCCCCCTGCCCTCAGGCACATTTTCACCCTGGCAGGCAGCAAAAATTGGTAGTCAGCAGGCACATACCCCCAGAAAGCCAGCCACACCTCTAGAGTGGGCTACCTGGTCTGTACAGCCAAGGATGGGTTCTGATGTTTCAAAAAGTGGCAAAATAGAGGGTTCTCTGTAGAATAAGTGACACACACCCCTAGATGTGGTCATCTTAGGGCTTGAGTAGCCATTGGGACTAGTATCCCATCAGCCACTTGTCTCCACACCCATAACACCCCCAAATCTAGAATTTAAGGGGTACACCTACGATCAGAACCTCAGATCTGGTTTGTCTTGCACCCAAGGGCAAAAAAGAGAACCGAATCTGTGAAACAAAAAAAAGGTTTAAACCTCTGCACTTGTGGCAACCACCCTGCAACTGCACAACTGTGACTTGTCCTGGACCACAGACTGCTTCCCAAGGCAAGAAGAACTACTTCTCTGAGCACTAACAGCAACTCCAAAACTCCCTCCCCTGGTAGTTCACAGGAACCAGCATGATCCCAGAACCAAAGAATCACTGTCCGTCAGGTCCCTCAAGCGACCCCCCAAAATAAATTGTCTAGTGAACTGTGGGAAATGTAGTCCTGCCTACAGCATTTTTGAGGCCACTACTGTTCTCTCTCGAGCTCCAACACAATGAAATAACCCCACACCATGTTTCTGCTGTCACAGCTTATTGGTGGCCAGCCAGGCTATCATTACCTCTGCTCAACACTGCAACTCGAGGGAACCCCTCAACACCTTCACCCACCCCCTTCAGTGGCTCTGTTGTCAAGCTTTTACATTCATTTCCTGTCCAGCACCATCTGAGTGGTAAACCCAGCACCCACAGCTCCTGTGTTCAGCATCAAGGACAGCCAGGACCACTCTGCAGCCGGGCCATATGAGTCAGATAAAATTATACTGCCTGGTGAACCTTGGTCCAGGAACCCACACAGCTTAACTTCCAATGGGTTCCCCTGAACTCGACCTTTAAGTGACTGAGTGTCACAAGTGTGTTTTTGCAGCAACTGTGGCTCCCGTTTTCAGCACCACTGACAGCCAGGACCACCCTGCACCCAGCCAGGTAAAATTGTACTGACTGCTGAACCCTGGTCCTAGGAACCACATCACCTTAACCTCTAGTGGTTTCCACTGGACTCGAACTGCAAGTGATTGATTGTCACTAACTGTTTTCTCCATGGACCGCACTGTTGAAGTTTGACAGTAGTGAAGTGCACTGATTTATTTTTCATTCTAAAATCCATACCTCCGGCTATACATGCAAGTTTGTTTAGTGCCTAAATTTATATACATTTTTGCTTTGTTTTTATAAATTGGTGTTGGATTTCTTTCAAATTGTGTCAGTTACCTAGCATCCATGTTGGTACTCTGAAATGCTTAACACACGCTCCTCTAGTAAAGCCTGATTGCTCTGTGCCACACCAACAGGAGTGATATAGGGATTTATTATTGCAAATCCAAATGACCCAGTTTGGAGCATTGCAAGAGTATTGCATAGTGAGACCTAACCAACCTCATTGCATAATAATCCACTTTCCTAGAGGAAGTATCTATTATACATTTGATGGAAAAGGTTTGTCACAGTAACATTGAAAAAAACATGGTAAATCTTACCCATTAACTGTTTTAAATGTTTTTGCTCCTTAGAGTGTAGCTGTGCTTCTGCACCACCAAATCATTTATGCAGATGGGCTACATACAGAATCATGTAATCTTTGTTATTAGAGGTTGCATCCACAATGCATACCAGGCCTTTAGAACTTCGCGCATGCAAATGTTTGAGCAGATGACTATGGCACAGTCATAAAAGATGTCTCAATTGGGTTGGGCCAGCATGTATGGTAAAGATTGCATTATCTGAGTGACCTCATCTGGACAATGCCATTTTGCTACTTTCTCACAGGTGGGTAAGAGAATAAGGGCCTGATTTAGAACTTGGTGGACGAGATACTCCATCACAATGGTGACGAATTTCCTATCCACCAAATTATAAATCCCATTGTATCCTATGGGATTCATATTTCGGCAGATGGGAAATCTGTCCCTTTGTGATGAAGTAACTCATCCACTAAGTTCTAAATCAGGCCCAAGTGCCTTATTATGTGCTTCTAAGGAAAAGGATTACTGCGTTTGTCATGAATTCCTTGAGCTGTTAGCAGAGTCTTATTGTCCCAATTCGTATTTTAAGGGTGATAACATAATTTAGAAGGGAAATAGATTCCTCTTCTGCCTCCCCCATTCTTCAGTGGCAATCTCGAAGATTGTTTGGAGCCCTCATATGAAAAACAATTCAAAGAGGGAGAAAATGGTTGATGCCTGTGGTATCTTCTGTAGAGTAAAGAAAAGGAGGGATGGAACTTGGTCCAGATCTTTAGTATTCAGACCAATAGCCTACCACAACATCAATGTAATGGTCTTATTAAATCAGTCTTGTAGACCCTCTGCCTCAGGATGATGCACAGATTTTTGTGGCATGTTGACTTTGGCACAGTTTGTCCATATGTCAGGGCACAGAATTTTCCCTAGGTCTGTCAGAATCACTTTGCACTACCATTGAAAAGAAAAGAATACACACATCACATAGAGGAGAGGCAGATGTTTTGTTTAATGGAAACATTTTCAAATAGCTGGTGACAGTCAACAATCATCATATGCACTTATGTCACATTGCTGAGGGCTTCAAGGGACCACTGGGGCCCATTTGTGTTCAGTGAAACAATTTGGTCACATTCAGTAGAAGACATAGGCCCTCATTACAACCTTGGCGGGCGGCGGATTTGCCGCCCACCAAGGTTGAACCGCCGGGTGGCCGCCAATGCAGCAGAACTCCGGCAGGGTCTATTATGAGATCCCCGCTGGGCCAGCGGGCGTAAACCTGGCCTAGGGGAGCAGCGCTGCCCTGGGGGATTTAAACCGCCTCGACCAATGTGGCGGCAAACAGCCAGTCCCGGCGGTGCGACCGCGGCGCTTCCACTGGGGTCGTAATGCCCCTGGAAGCACCACCAGCCTGTTGCGGTGCTTCCTCCAAAACAGCCCTGGCGGTCAAAGACCACCAGGGTTGTAATGACCCCCAATATGATGCTTTGGGCAACAGAGTAAGGATTTTTGAGTTCACAGTCAGGATACTGTTTACAATATTTCCTTGTATCCTTGTATATTCCCTGCCAGGAAAATCTCTTGCATATGTTTGTCTTTTCTTCTCCAAGTGTCATCCTCTTAGGTGGCCATGAGCACATTTTAGCACTGTTTTGCTAAATAATTTATGGACTGATATTTGCTTTACCTCTGGTCCTACTAGTTTTTGTACAATTTGGAAAACAAACACTCCCTCAATATTGAAAATTATAATATTTGGGAATAGGGTCAGCATTTTCTTCTTTCCTAATACACTCCAACAAGTAAAAGTAATGATCTAGCTTCAAAATTTAACTGATTGATTTGGTTTAAGTCTGAGCTTCTGATCAACCAACAGCCATTGTCGAGCCACATTTTTTTACTGTACTTGTCTTTCATTTTCTTTGGTCAGGATCAACTCCAAATTTATGGCAGCAGCTTGCTCTCTTGAAAGCATACTTTGCTGGTGTTTGCAACATCAAAAACAACTTTTAAAACTAGTATATCGGTTTCCAAGACCTCTGTGTTGAGTACATGTGAAATCAGTCCTATTGTCATATATAATGTGTGGCCATCCATCCTCTATTTCACATTAGCAGTTGGGTACGCTGTGGTGAACCCATACATACAGGTTAACCTATCAGAACTTTGTTGAGGTAGGCTGATTCAGCTAGCAGGTTATTCCACTGTCTACTAAACCTCTCAATTTTTACCCATTGACATATGTCATAAATAGACATGACCCAACTCAGAGTCTCTCCATAATTGACCCTTACTAAGCCAGCAATCAGTGGCTTAGGAGTAGGTTTGTTATTAAAAAGATGGACCATGTCTCTACATTCCCCGCAGCCAAAACATTTGGGCCCAAGGGGTGGAATACTACCCCAGCCTAACACTTTTTCAAGAGTAGTATTTCTTAATCTCAGTCAAGATCTATACCTATGTTATTCAGTTTTGTTCTTCAAAACTTAATGTAGAAGAAATTGAAGAAGAGCTCATTGAATAATTTGGGGATCTGGTAACCAAAGGTTTTGATTAATTGCCCCCTTATAAGCCACAGTTAGCATGATTATTCTTCCAAAGTCAGATTATGGTGCTGTCTGACACATCACTGTATCGAGAGAAGTAATAGTTCTATCAATTGTTCCTTTACTTTTAGATCTCTCATAGCCAAACTCAGACTGGACTCACTGCAAGATATGATGATTGCCTACCCTGCGTCAATAGTGGGCAATATAATGATTCCAGCTGGTAAGAGACCAGACTGCATTCCTGGCAACTCTATAAAATACGGAAAAAACAAAAGTGATCTTTTCCCAGGCTGCACTTCTGAAGCACTAATGTAAGTATATAGATGTGGTCACCATGCTGTAATTGCTACTTTTAATTGTACTTTTCATGGTCTGTAATCTGATAGGGCCTCTAGATCTGAATTATCTTTTCCACATTGATTATCAGTCTACGTCGACCCACTGTTGGTATAACTGGAGTCCTTAGGTTCAGTAATTTTCTTCTACTTGTCACTGGAACAAAAGTCTCAATGATGGCATGTCTGGAAACATCGTACTAATGTGGGCTTCATTGGATCCCTGTCACGTGGTAAATGAAAGTTGACTATCGGAATGGCCACAGATCACCTCCTAATAAGTAATAATCAATTCAATGTGAACCCTGTTGTTGATGGGACTTGAAAACTCTGAAATCACTTGTGGGACTTGGAGAGCAGTAGCACAGTTTTCTGGGTCTCTGCTGCTGAGTTCGGTAAGGCTTCGTACACTGAATCGAGACATGTCCTCTGTCAATGAATTGAATCCTACTGACATGAGAAACGGAGGCCCTCCTATCCTCGTAAATGGAGGCCAAAATACTGAAAGTGGAGGTCACTAAATTGTGAGGACTTGATTTGGGTACTAATGGTCTGGTTGCTCTTACACATATGCCGGAAGGTGAGAAGGTGATTGATACACCTGAAACAGCAGTTGAGACATTATATTCACATGGAGATAAAAACAATATGAAATTACAATACTAAGGCCCTCATTACAACCTTGGCGGTCGGACGAGGTCGACCGCTAAGGTTGTACCGCCAGACGGCAGCCCAGGCGGTCGGAAAACCACCGGCTGCATTTGGACATCCCTGCTCGGCCGTAGCATTGCAGCCGGCTCCTAGTGGAGCCGGCGGCAATGTGGCGGTTCGGCGCGTGCAGTAGCACCAGTCGCTCTCTTCACTATCTGTCGGGCAGACAATGAAAATCGCGACGGGGCTGTGCCTGGGGGCCCATGCACTGCCCATGCTGAGTGCATGGGCAGTGCAGGGTCCCCCAGGGGCCCCACGACTCCCCTTCCCACCAACCTTTGGCTCACAGGAAGGGGGGTCATAATCCCCAGGGCAGCGCTGCTAGCAGCGCTGCCCTGGTGGATTATAACCGCCGGGACAACCATGGCAGAAAAACTGCCGGTCCCGGCGGTAGCGCCGCAGTCAAAATATGGCGAATTGTACTGCCAGCCTGTTGGAGGTATGATCGCCACTTCAACCCTGGTGGTCTTTGACCGCCAGAGTTGTAATGAGGGCCTAAATCTTGAACATAAAGGGGTAATTGAATATTATACACTCTACAACCCTACCCCGCCTGTCATGCTGCAGTGAAAAAGTGTCTGTCTCCACTTCTCATTTCTCAGACCTGTGAAATGTGAGTTGCAGCCACTCTGGAGGTGGGCCATTTTGCCCAAAAGTGCTCACGTCTACATCAACAGAGCACATTTGGTTAACAATGTATGGTGGAAGGACACCTCCACACAAACGAAAGGCCTTGTGGTAGAAGAATCGCTCACCAATAGTTGCGAAGAGGGGTACCAAGTGCTTCTCTTAACCCAAAGAAAGATGGCTCCCACAAGCACATATTTTGTTCTAAAACTCTAAATGGGGGCAGTTTGAAGGTGATATCATGGAGTTCCCTGATCTTTTTATTCATGTTAATATGTGAAATGCTGTCTTTAGCAGAGCTAGCTTGGTGTCTGGGAGAAATGTTCTCAATGAGTGTGACAAAAAGTAGGGCTTAGGCACTCTTGCTATAAGATTGGAGGCAGAGAGAAAGAACCTTATTATCGCTTCTAGGCCCCTGGCCCTAAGTTTGATGGCAATGCACCTTTGGAGGTATTTAGGCCCATATTTATTCTTTTTTTGTGCCACATTTGCATCAATTTTTGACGCAAATGGGGCGCAAACACAAAATATGATTGTATTTTGTAAGTTTGCGCTGCTTTTGCATCAAAAAATGATGCAACCATCCCTGTAATTGTAGCCATTCTCAATGGCTCACAAATTGTGACCAACCTCATGAATATTAATGCGGTTAGTCCATTTGCGAGCCCTTGTGAATCGCGGTATGAAACTCCTGGAGTTTCATACATTCCCATAGCCAATTACTTAATTGCGATTCGCAAAAAATCATAATTAGGTAATCGTTATTGGATAAAATGATACATCTGGCCCTAGATTTCAAATGTATTGCACTGTCTTAAGTGCATTTTTGATGACTGTTACCACCAGGTTCTTTATGTCACTTTTGATGCTTCTAGATAAACGCATGGATGTCATTTAGGGGTCGCCAGTGACCCCTGGCTTGCCCTATGCGATCCCCTGGACTGTCTTTGCAACCCTTGGCCTCAGAAGTGGCAAAGTTGGCATCAGGAACACAGTGGAAGCTTGTCCTTATGGACGTCAGTTGGGGCTCTACTCTGTTTTCTCCTAACATTTTTATTACACTAAGAGTAAATAATGTGCTGTTATTCACTATTAGTGTAATAGAAAATAGAGTACAATTAACTGGAATATACCATTCCCTGGCAGCTGAAGTACATAAAAATGTGCTTTTCAAATGTATGATGTGTGCGTGCTCGAGGGTGAGTGTGTGTTTATGTGGGAGAGAGTAAATGCGTAAGTGTAAATGTGTGTGTGTGCAAGAATGTGTGAGTGTCAAATTGAAGATCAAAAGGTGTGTGATGTCACTTCCGCTACTCCCAACATTTTGGTGAACTGACATTCATGGATACATTTTTAGGAGTTTAATGATGCGATCAGTATCTTCTGAAAGATTACAATTAGCAGCTTTAACCCCTTCGCTGACAGGCCTTTTCCCACTCAGGTGCCAGGTCTTTTTTTTGCTATTTGGGGGAGTTTTCACTTAGGCCCTCATAACTTTTTGTCAGCATTAGCTACCCACACCAAATTTGCGTCCTTTTTTACAACATCCTAGAGATTCTAGAGGTACCCAGAGTTTGTGGAGGAGACCAAGAAATTAGCCAAAATACAGCAAACATTTTTTTTTTCTTTCTTTAAATGGGAAAAAGGGCTGCAGAAGGCGGCTTGTGATTTTTTCCCTGAAAATGGCATCGACAAAGGGTTTACAGAGCTAAAATCACCATCGTCCCAGCTTTTAGGAACAGACAGACTTGAATCTGAAAACCACATTTTTTAACACAATTTTGGCATTTTACTGGGACATACCCCATTTGTACTATTTTGTGTGCTTTCAGCCTCCATTCATTTAGTGACAGAAACGTGTGAAACCAATGCTGGCTCCAGGCAGCTGAACATTTCTTAAAAGTAGAAAATAATCTGAATCCAGCAAGGGGTCATTTATGTAGATCCTACAAGGTTTTCCTACAGAAAATAATAGCTGAAATAAAAAAAAAATTGAAATTGAGGTGGGAAAAAAGCCATTTTACTCTGCGTTTTACTCTGTAACTTTTCCCTGCAAGATCAGATTTTCAAAACTCATATACGGTTACGTTTGCTGGACTCTTCTGGTTGCGGGGATGTATAGGGCTTATAGGTTCATCAAGAACCCCAGGTACGCAGAGCCAATAAATGAGCTGCACCTTGCAATGGGTTTTCATTGTATACCCGGTACGCAGCAATTAATTTGGTGAAATATAAAGAGAGTAAAATAGGTATCAAGGAGACCTTTGTATTTCCAAAATGGGCACAAGATAAGGTGTTGAGAAGCAGTAGTTATCTGCACTTCTCTGATATTCTGGGGTGCCCATACGTGCATGTAAATTACATGGCATTTCTCAAATAGATGTATTTTCTACACACTACCTTACATTTGGAAGGGAAAAATGTAGAGAAAGACAAGGGGCCTTAACACTTGTTCTGCTATTCTGTGTTCCCCCAGGTCTCCCGATGAAAATGGTACCTCACCTGCGTGGGTAGGCCTAATGCCCCCAAGAGAAAACACAACATGGACACATCGCATTTTTACATTGAAATCTGACAAGTTTTTTGGAAAGTGCCTAGCTGTGGATTTTGGCCTCTAGCTCAGCTAGGGAAACCTGCCAAACCTGTGCATTTTTTAAAATTAGAAACCTAGGGGAATCCAGAATGGGGTGACGTGTTAGGCATTCACCATGTTCTGTTACCCAGAATCCTTTGCAAACCTTAACATTTGGCAAAAGAACACTTTTTCCTCAAATTTCGGTGATAGAAAGTTCTGGAGTCTGAGAGGAGCCACAAGTTTCCTTCCACCCAGCGTTCCTCCAAGTCTCCAGATAAAAATGGTACCTCACTTGTGTGGGTAGGACTAGTGCCCGCGACAGTGTTAGCACGCCTGGCCTTAAACTTACAAGGGGACACGAATAGGTTGATGAACCTTTTGACTCGCAATTAAGATGTTCTTACCAGAGCTCCAGTATAATCAATAACCAATAAAAAATAAGAATAATCAGCAATAATCAATACCATAAATAATCTATAGAGTCAGTAATTGTCACGCACCCTGACCTTTCAGTCATGAATAACCACACTTTTTAGTAAAGGTTAGAATATTTTTTTCCCTATATTAACAATACTCAGGTCATGTAGATTAATCTCAAAGTAAAATGAAACACATACAGAAACAATAGTGGCTGTCCAAAGCGGCGAAAGAAACGTAATCTAATCAAAGCTTGAACTACCACACATTCTGAGGTTACGATACAAATTAATAACAAAGTCAATTGTGTCAAAGTGATTACATACATTTGAATTCAGCAGAGAAATTCATCAGACATTATTCTCTATTAGCCTAATTTCATTAGTGAGGATCCTTAACTAACATCAGATTAGCATCAGCATGTTGGGCTTCAAGCAAAAAATGTAGTAACACAAATTTGGAAAAACATCTAACTATGGCTCTGTCAAAACAGTGTTGTTGGTACCTAGAAAGGAAAAGCAAATATGCATAATAGTCATCAGTCTAATTCATACTACCTATCCTCAATGTGGATCAGCAAGCAGCATCACTCTTTGTCCTCAGGACATCAGTCGACCAGCAATCAGGATTCAGCATCAAAGTTCAGAAAACGCAAAGTCTTTAAGCATAAAGTTAAGCATGTCTCTTTTCAAGACGTACAATAAAATATTAACCTTTCGGTCAGCAGGAAAATGGGCAATGACGGTGTCTTCTCTCAATGCACTGATGTTAAATTAAAGTTACTAAATCTATATCTCAAATCCCTGTTGGTCAGTTATTCGCACGTTCACTCTTTGTCCAAAAAACTAAAATTCCAAATCTATAATTTCAACCATTATCCGTTCACCTGTCGTTTCGTTGTCCTGCAATGTCCTTATCATCCAGCTTGTCAGGTAACAATATTGTTGCAGCTTCCACTCCAGTCAGTATCTCCATTGGTCTTCTCCTGAGAAAGTCAGTCTCACATGCATTACACACAAAACGTTACATTAGCAAGAACAGCATCTTCTAGCAGTTCGTTCTCATAGGAAATGATTCTCAGCTATGCGCACATTTAAACAATGCAAAATGAAAAATCACAATTTAACTTTCTAGGACACCCATTTAATAAACGTAAAGAAATACAGCTTTGACATGAGGCCTGGCAAGTAGGCCAAGACCTTCGCTAAGTTAAGGCCTACAATTAATAAAGCTAAAGCAAAATGTATAACCTTTAATATGACATATTACTACGTTAGTTAAACACATATTCAACATTTCACAATATTACTCTACTAATAAGTACATTTTGTGAACATTGGCAGCCACTAATTATGATCACATTTTCAAATGTGTCCATTATTTTTCTACATTATTATATTTTTTACACAAACTTATTATTCAGAATACATGAACACTCATTAATAATTTTTATTAATACACCTGGCTACCAACAGGAAATTCTCCAAAACACAATGTGGACACATCACATTTTCCCAAAGAAAACAGACCTGTTTTCTGCAAAGTGCCTAGCTGGGATTTCGGCCTCTAGCTCAGCCAGGAATCCTACCAATCCTGTGCATTTTTGAAAACTAGACACCTAGGGGAATCCAAGATGGGGTGACGTGTGGGGCTCTCACCAGGTTCTGTAACCCAGAATCCTTTAAAATCCTCAAAATTTGACAAAAAAAACACATTTTCCTCATAGTTCGGTGATAGAAAGTTCTGGAATCTGAGAGGAGCCACAAATTTCCTTACACCCAGCGTTCCTCCTAGTCTCCCAATAAAAATGGTTCCTCACTTATGTGGGTAGGCCTAGTGCTCGCGACAGGAAATGCCCCAAAACACAACGTGGACACATCCCATTTTCCCAAAGAAAACAGACCTGTTTTTTGCAAAATGCCTAGCTATGGATTTTGGCCTCTAGCTCAGCCGGCACCTAGGGAATCCTACCAAACCTGTGCATTTTGGAAAACTAGACCCCTAGGGGAATCCAAGATGGGGTGACTTGTGGGGCTCTCACCAGGTTCTGTTACCCTGAATCCTTTGCAAACCTCAACATTTGACACAAAAACACCTTTTCCTCATATTTCGGTGACAGAAAGTTCAGGAATATGAGAGGAGCCATAAATTTCCATCCAACCAGCGTTCCTCCAAGTCTTCCAATAAAAATGGTACTTCACTTATGTGGTTAGGCCTAGTGCCCGTGTAGGAAAGTACCATCTTGCCTGGCATGTTACCCCCATATTTCACTGTATATATGTTGTTTTAGTCTATGAGTCACTGGGGCCCTGCCAGGCAGGGCCCCAGTGCTCATAAGTATGTGCCCTGTATGTGTTCCCTGTGTGATGCCTAACTGTCTCACTGAGGCTCTGCTAACCAGAACCTCAGTGGTTATGCTCTCTCTGCTTTCCAAATTTGTCACTAACAGGCTAGTGGCTAATTTTACCAATTCACATTGGCATACTGGTACACCCATATCATTCCCTAGTATATGGAACTGAGATACCCAGGGTATTGGGGTTCCAGGAGATCCCTATTGTAGGAGGCTGGACTGGCTTGTAGTGAGTACCAAGGGGTACTTACACCTTGCACCAGGCCCAGTTATCCCTTATTAGTGTATAGGGTGTCTAGCAGCATAGGCTGATAGATAATGGTAGCTTAGCAAGGCAGCTTAGGCTGAACTAGGAGACGAGTGAAGCTCCTACAGTACCACAAGTGTCATATGCACAATATCATAAGAAAACACAATACACAGATATACTAAAAATAAAGGTACTTTATTTTTATGACAATATGCCAAAAGTATCTCAGTGAGTACCCTCAGTATGAGGATAGCAAATATACACAAGATATATGTACACAATACCAAAATATGCAGTAATAGTATTAGAAAACAGTGCAAACAATGTATAGTTACAATAGGATGCAATGGGGACACATAGGGATAGGGGCAACACAAACCATATACTCCAAAAGTGGAATGCGAACCACGAATGGACCCCAAACCTATGTGACCTTGTAGAGGGTCGCTGGGACTATTAGAAAATAGTAAGGGTTAGAAAAATAGCCCACCCCAAGACCCTGAAAAGTGAGTACAAAGTGCACTAAAGTTCTCCAAAAGACTTAGAAGTCGTGTTAGGGGAATTCTGCAGGAAAGACACAAATCAGCAATGCAACAACGATGGATTTCCAAACGAGGGTACCTGTGGAACAAGGGGACCAAGTCCAAAAGTCACAAGCCAGTCGGAGATAGGCAGATGCCCAGGAAATGCCAGCTGTGGGTGCAAAGAAGCTGCTACTGGACAGTAGAAGCTGAAGATTCTGCAGGAACGACAAGGGCTAGGAACTTTTCCTTTGGAGGACAGATCCCTCACACCGTGGAGAGTTGTGCAAAAGTGTTTTCCTGAAGAAAGACCGCCAACAAGCCTTGCTAGCTTCAAATCGTGCAGTTAAGGTTTTTGGATGCTGCTGTGGCCCAGGAGGGACCAGGATGTCGCCAATTGCATCTGGGGACAGAGGGGGTGTCAAGCAAGACAATGAGCCCTCTCAGAAGCAGACAGCACCTGCAGAAGTGCCAAAACAGGCACTACAAAGTGGAGTGAAACAGTGCTCACCCGAAGTTGCACAAAGGAGTCCCACGCCGCCGGAGGACAACTTAGGAGGTCGTGCAATGCAGGTTAGAGTGCCGTGGACCCAGGCTGGACTGTGCACAAAGGATTTCCGCCGGAAGTCCACGGAGGCCGGAGTAGCTGCAAAAGTCGCGGTTCCGAGCAATGCAGTCTGGCGTGGGGAGGCAAGGACTTACCTCCACCAAACTTGGACTGAAGAGTCACTGGACTGTGGGAGTCACTTTGACAGAGTTGCTGGATTCAAGGGACCTCACTCGTCGTGCTGAGAGGAGACCCAGGGTACCGGTGATGCAGTTCTTTGGTGCCTGCGGTTGCAGGGGGACGAATCCGTCGACCCACGGGAGATTTCTTCGGAGCTTCTAGTGCAGAGAGGAGGCAGACTACCCCCACAGCATGCACCACCAGGAAAACAGTCGAGAAGGCGGCAGGATCAGCGTTACAGAGTTGCAGTAGTCGTCTTTGCTACTTTGTTGCAGTTTTGCAGGCTTCCAGCGCGGTCAGCAGTCGATTCCTTGGCAGAAGGTGAAGAGAGAGATGCAGTGGAACTCTGATGAGCTCTTGCATTCGTTATCTAAGGAAATCCCCAAAGCAGAGACCCTAAATAGCCAGAAAAGAGGGTTTGGCTACTTAGGAGAGAAGATAGGCTAGCAACACCTGAAGGAGCCTATCAGAAGGAGTCTCTGATGTCACCTGCTGGCCCTGGCCACTCAGAGCAGTCCAGTGTGCCAGTTCACTCTTCTTCCAAGTGCCTGTTCAGGTACTTATGCATGTGCTGCCTGCTTCTGTGAGGACTCCATGACCTGCTGGGCGCCCCCACTGTCTCCTCATCCAAGCGGTGACATCCTGGTCCCTCCTGGGCCACAGCAGCACCCAAAAACCCATACAGTGACCCTTGCAGCTAGCAAGGCTTGTTTGCAGTCTTTCTGCGTAGGAACACCTCTGCAAGCTTCATCGCTACGTGGGGCATCCATTCACTGAAGGAGAAGTTCCTAGTCCTCTTCTTTCTTGCAGAACTCAAAGCTTCTTCCTACAGGTGGCAGCTTCCTTACACCCTCAGCTGGCATTTCCTGGGCTCCTGCCCACTCTCAACACTGTTGCGACTATTGGACTTGGTCCCCTTGTCTTACAGGTACTCAGATCACCAAATCCACTGTTGTTGCATTGCTGGTGTTTGTTCTTCCTGCAGAATCCCCCTACCACGACTTCTGTGCTCTCTGGGGGTAGTAGGTGCACTTTACACCTACCTTTCACGGTCTTGGGGTGGGCTATTTTTCTAACCCTCACTGTTTTCTTACAGTCCTAGCGACCCTCTACAAGCTCACATAGGTTTGGGGTCCATTCGTGGTTCGCATTCCACTTTTGGAGTATATGGTTTTTGTTGCCCCTATACCTATGTGCTCCTATTGCAATCTATTGTAACTTTACACTGCTTGCATTAATTTTCTTGCTATTACCTGCATAATTTTGGTTTGTGTACATATATCTTGTGTATATATCTTATCGTCATACTGAGGGTACTCACTGAGATGCTTTTGGCATATTGTCATAGAAATAAAGTACCTTTATTTTTAGTACTTCTGTGTATTGTGTTTTCTTATGATATTGCGCATATGACACCAGTGCTATAGTAGGAGCTTTACATGTCTCCTAATTCAGCCTAAGCTGCTTTGCCATAGCTACCTTCTATCAGCCTAAGCTGCTAGAAACACCTCTTCTACACTAATAAGTGATAACTGGAGCTGCCACAAGGTGTAAGTACCTCTGGTACCCACTACAAGCCAGGCCAGCCTCCTACATTGGTTGTGCAGCGGTGGGATAAGTACTTGTAACTACTTACCTCTTTGTCATTGTGTACTTTTCATAAGAGAATAATATACAAAACAAGTTCAGTGTATGTACACCTAACCAAAAGGTTTTGCTTTTCTTCTCTCAAACTTTTTACAAAGTTCTGAAAAGTTTCTCTAAACTTCTAAAAGTTTCTAAAAGTTAGAAAAAGTTTATTTTCTCTGTTCTTTAAAAAGTTCTGAAACTTTGTCTTTCTTCTCACTGTCTCTAAACCTTCTTCTATCATGTCTGATGTAGAGTCTGCTCTTAAAATGGTCAATACTACCTATGACAATTTGAATTACAAGAGCCTAAGGAGTCTCTGCTTAGATAGAGGTTTAGTGATAGTAAAGAACCCTACAAAAGAGTTTCTATATAACATGCGTATTGTGAATGATGAGTCCCAAGCAGGCACTTCAAATGAGAGGTTAATAGAAGGCTCCCATTCTGACTCAGGGGATCTCCTTGAGGGAGGTGGGGAGGGTTCTGTTCCAAATCTGCCCCCTAGCAGGCCACCTAGTAATGCTGGTAGTAATGGAGGCTCCCATCATAGTAGGGGTGTCTTTATTCCTGGAGGCCAGGTTATTAGGGTTCAGTCAGTTAGGGATAGATCTCCCTCTGTTGTTTCCAATTTATCTTCGGTGTCCAAGCAGTCCCAACCCACCCACCCTGAAGACAGCATGTTAGAAAGGGAACTCAAAAGGTTGAGAGTGGAAGAGACTAGACTGAAGCTTAAACAGCAACAGCTGGCCTTAGATAGGGAATCCCTAGACCTGGAGAAGGAGAGACAGAGATTGGGGTTTGGACCCTATGGTGGCAGCAGCAGTATTCCTGATAGTAATCCTGTTAGAGAGCATGATTCCAGGAATCTGCACAAGATAGCCCGCCCTTACAAGGAGGGGGATGACATCAACAAGTGGTTTGCTGCACTTGAGATGGCCTGTATGGTACAGGGGGTCTCTAAAAAAGCAGTGGGCTGCTATATTGTGGCTATCTTTCAATGGAAAGGGTAGGGATAGGTTCCTTACTGTTAGAGAAAGTGATTCTACCAATTTTGCAGTTTTGAAGGATGCACTCTTGGATGGATTTGGCTTAACCACTGAACAATAAAGGATTAAGTTCAGAGACACCAGAAAAGAGTCCTCCCAAGACTTGATATTCTTTGTTGACTGTTCAGTGAAGACCTTGGAGGGGTGGTTACATGGCAGTAAAGTTTCTGACTATGAAAGCCAGTATAATCTTATTCTGAGAGAGCATATTCTGAATAACTGTGTGTCTGACTTGTTACACCAATATCTAGTGGACTCAGATCTGACCTCTCCCCAAGAATTGGGAAAGAAGGCAGACAAATGGGTCAGAACAAGAGTGAACAGAAAAGTTCATACAGGGGGTGACAAGGATGTCAAGAAGAAGGATTTTAAGTCTTCTGACAAGGGTGGGGACAAAAGTAAAACTGAGTCTTCATCAGGCCCACAAAAATCCTCTGGTGAGGGTGGTGGGTCGAAATCCTCTTCAAATAATCAAGTTAAAAAGCCTTGGTGTTATTTGTGTAAAGTCAAAGGCCATTGGACAACTGATGCCAGTTGTCCAAAGAAAAACACCAAACCTCCCACTACCACAACCCCTACTGCAAATTCTAGTGCCCCTAGTAATAGCAGTGGTGGTGGGAGCAAACCTACTAATAACCAATCCAAGGGAGTAGCTGGGCTCACTTTTGGTAATTTAGTAAGGTTGGTATTGTTAGGGAGACCACAGAGGCTGTGTTGGTCTCTGAAGGTGCCATTGATTTGGCAACCTTGGTTGCTTGTCCCCTTAATATGGATAAGTACAAGCAACTTCCCCTAATAAATGGTGTTGAGGTTCAGGCCTACAGGGACACAGGTGCCAGTGTTACCATGGTAATAGAGAAACTGGTGCACCCTGAACAACACCTACTTGGTCAGCAGTACCAAGTGACAGACGCTCATAACAACTCTCTTAGCCACCCCATGGCTGTTGTGAATCTCAACTGGTTACTGGTCCAAAGAAAGTTGTGGTTGCCTCAGATTTACCTGTAGACTGTCTACTAGGGAACGATTTAGAGACATCAGCTTGGGCAGAAGTGGAGTTTGAGGCTCATGCAGCAATGCTGGGCATTCCTGGGCATATTTTTGCTTTGACAAGGGCTCAGGCCAAAAAGCAAAAAGGACAGGGTAACTTGGATCCTGGAACAATGGACCAAGTGCTCCCTAAAGCTAGGGGTAGCAAGGGTAAATCCCTACCCACTATCCCTCCCTCTACAGATGATTCTCCTTCTGAGGAAGAAGAATTTCCTCCCTGTGCAGAACCTTCACCAGATGAGCTGGCAGCAGACACTGCTGAGCTTTTGGGTGGAAAGGGGCCTGCCCGGGAAGAGCTGAGTGTGGCACAGCAAACCTGTCCCACATTAGAGGGTCTCAGACAGCAAGCTGTCAAGCAGCAAAATGGGGATGTCAGTGACTCACATAGAGTTTACTGGGAGGGCAACCACTTGTACACAGAGGCAAGGGTCCCAAAACCTGGAGCAGCCAGGGCATTGGTCATTCCCCTGTAGTACAGAGAGTTCCTCCTAACTCTGGCACATGACATTCCTTTGGCTGGGCATTTGGGCCAGATCAAAACATGGGGAAGGCTTGTCCCCCTGTTTCACTGGCCTAGGATGTCAGAGGACACTAAAGATTTTTGCAAGTCTTATGTGACCAGCCAAGCCAGTGGCAAGACTGGTGGCACTCCAAAGGCTCCCCTTCTTCCACTACCTGTGGTTGGGGTCCCCTTTGAAAGGGTAGGGGTTGACATAGTTGGCCCCCTTGACCCTCCTAGTGCTTCAGGCAATAGGTTTATCTTGGTAGTTGTGGACCATGCCACAAGATACCCTGAAGCAATTCCTCTAAGGACCACTACAGCACCTGCAGTGGCAAAAGCCCTCCAGGGAATCTTTTCCAGGGTGGGCTTCCCAAAAGAGGTTGTATCAGACAGGGGTAGCAACTTTATGTCTGCATACTTGAAAGCTATGTGGAAGGAATGTGGTGTAACCTACAAATTCACCTCTCCTTATCATCCACAGACTAATGGACTGGTAGAGCAGTTTAATAAAACTCTCAAAGGTATGATAATGGGACTCCCTGAAAAACTCAGGAGGAGATGGGATGTCCTGTTACCTTGCCTCCTTTTTGCTTACAGGCAGGTACCCCAGAAAGGAGTGGGCTTCAGCCTCTTTGAACTGCTCTTTGGACACCCTGTAAGAGGTCCACTATCACTTGTGAAGGAGGGTTGGGAACAACCTTTAAAAGCTCCTAAACAGGACATAGTGGACTATGTACTTGGCCTAAGTTCCAGAATGGCTGAGTACATGAAAAAGGCCAGAAAAAACCTTCAGGCCAGCCAAGAGCTCCAGAAGCAATGGCATGACCAGAAGGCTGTTCTGATCCAGTACCAACCAGGACAGAAGGTGTCGGTATTGGAGCCTGTGGCCCCAATAGCACTCCAAGACAAATGGAGTGGACCCCATCTAATTGTTGAAAAAAAGGGCGAGGTCGCCTACTTGGTTGACGTGGGCACTGCCAGGAGTCCCCTTAGGGTGATTCATGTCAACCGCCTAAAACCCTACTATGACAGGGCTGATCTCAACCTGCTCATGGCAACAGATGAAGGACAGGAAGAAGAGAGTGACCCTCTCCCTGATCTCTTCTCCTCAACTGAAGAGGATGCTCTAGTGGAGGGAGTAGTTTTAGCAGACTGTCTGACTGCAGAACAGAAAGACAACTGCATAAATCTCCTTGGACAATTTTCTGAACTCTTTTCAACTGTGCCAGGCACCACATCTTGGTGTGAGCACACAATTGATACTGCAGACAGCTTGCCTGTCAAAAGTAAAATCTATAGGCAGCCTGACCATGTCAGGGACTGCATAAAACAAGAGGTTCAGAAAATGCTTGATCTAGGAGTGGTCGAACCTTCTGAAAGCCCATGGGTGAGTCCTGCGGTGCTTGTACCAAAGCCTCACTCAAAAGATGGAAAAAGGGAGACAAGGTTTTGTGTTGATTAAAGAGGTCTCAATCAGGTAACAAAAACTGATGCTCACCCTATACCCAGGGCAGATGAGCTCATAGATACACTGGCATCTGCCAAGTATCTAAGCACCTTTGATTTGACTGCAGGGTATTGGCAGATCAAATTGGCTGAGGATGCTAAACCTAAAACTGCATTTTCGACTATAGGAGGGCACTACCAATTTACAGTGATGCCCTTTGGTTTGAAGAATGCACCTGCCACTTTTCATAGGTTGGCAAACACAGTCCTGCAAGGGTTGGATGCTTTTAGTGCAGCATATCTTGTTGATATAGCTGTCTTTAGCTCCACCTGGGATGAGCACCTGGTCCACCTTTGGAAAGTTTTGGAGGCCCTGCAAAAGGCAGGCCTCACTATCAAGGCCTCAAAGTGCCAGATAGGGCAGGGAAAGGTGGTTTATCTGGGACACCTGGTAGGTGGAGAACAGATTACACCACTTCAGGGGAAAATCCAGACATTCATGGATTGGGGTCCCCCTACAACCAAGACCCAGGTGAGAGCCCTTTGGGCCAGGTGAGCCTGGTTTGCACTGGGTACCTTGGGTACTTACACCTTACACCAAATCCAGTTATCCCTTATTAGTGAAATGTAGTAGTGTTCTAGCAGCTTAGGCTGATAGAGGTAGCTACAGCAGAACAGCTTAGGCTGAACTAGGAGACATACAAAGCTTCTGCAATATCACTTATAGTTGCACAGTACTTATACACAAGTAAAGACAGTACTCAGTGTTCTCAAAAATAAGGTAGTTTATTTGGGTGACACAGGGCCAAAAATATCTTAGAGGCAAGCATTATACACAATATATACACTAGACACCAAAATAAGGTAAGTAGTTAGACATAGGATAGTGCAAACAATAGAAAATGCTATGGAATGCAATGGGAGAAAATAGGTCTAGGGGCAACACAAACCACATACTAAGAAAGTGGAATGCAAATCACAAATTTCCCCCTAGACAAGTGTAGTGTGTAGGGAATCGCTGGCAGAGTAAAGCGAATACAGCAAAGGTAAGTCAAATACCCCACCCAAGAGTCCTAAAAAGCAGGAGTAAAGTACTGCAAGTTTCCTTAGGAGACACAACAAGTCGTGTTTAGAGTTATTGGAAGAACCAAGCAAGACTGCAAACAACAAAAGGTAGATTCCTGGACCTGAAGACCTTCAAAGAAAGGAGACCATGTCCAGAACTCAGAAGAAGTTCCAGGAAGGACAGGAGCCCCTGCCAACCCAGAGAGGGTGCACAAATGCACCCAAGGAAGATGCCAGCGGGTTCCTGCATGATGCACTGGATGTCCCATGAAGAGAAGTTGGATGCATGTGAGTTTTGGCACTGGATTCCTCCAACAAGCCTTGGTTCTGCAAAGTTGCGTTTTGCATCAAAGTGGTGCTATCTGGGCCCATGATGAAGAGGGGACCCTCAGCACTTTAAAGAGCCCTCAGAGCACCAGATAGCATCCCAGGACATGGAGACAAAGGAGGTGTGAAATGCAGTTGGTGCAGCACTACAAAGGAGGGTCCCACGCCGCTGGAGGTCAACTGAGCGAGTTGCGCATTGCAGGATAGAGTGCTGGGGGCCTGGCCCAGGCTGTGCATGAAGGAATTTTGCAAATAGTGTACAAAGGCCTCAGGAGGTGAAGAAGACGCGTTGCACAGGGGTACTGTCGTTCTCGGGAAAGCCAAGGTCTTACCTCCTCCAAATTGGGATAGCAGGACCTCAGGACAGTCTGAGTCGATGGGGTCCACCCTCTGTATTCCAAGACGCATGCTCGTCACCAGGAGAGGAGTCCAAGAGAACCAGTTGTCGACTTAGAAGGTGCCTGCTTGAGCAGGGGAGTGACTCTGTCACTCCATGGGAGATTTCTTTGGTCCTTCTGGTGCAGGGTGAAGACAGGGAGTCCCCAAAGCGTGCACACTGTGGAAACTGTTGCAGTTCCTGGCTGGAGCTGAAGTTGCAGAGGAAAAGTAGCCCTTCTGGATACTTTGTTGCTGTTACAGTGGTTCCTGTAGCAGTCTGCGGTTGATCTGAGGTCAGAGGATGAAGTAGTAGTTGCAGATGAGTCCTGCTGGAAACGTGCAAGTAGAATCTGCATAAAACCCAAAGGAGATACCCTAAATAGCCTGAGAGGGGGATTGGCTACCTTATCAGGTATGGACCTATCAGGAGGGGTCTCTGACGTCATCTACTGGCACTGGTCACTCAGAGGCCTCCAGAGTGTCCCTAAACCTTGCAAAGCAAGATGGATGAAGTCTGGGTCACACTGGCTATTTAGGGTCTCTCCTGTGGGTTCTCTTCAGATTCTGCTTGCAAGTTTCCTTCAGGAATTCTCTGCAACTACTACTTCATCCTCTGACCTCAGATAAACCGCAGCCTGTTCCAGGAACCGCTGTAACAGCAACAAAGTATCCACAAGGGATACCTTTCCTCTGCAACTTCAGCTCCAGCCAGCAGTTTCTACGGTGTGCACGCTCTGGGGACTCCCTGTCTTCATCCTGTACCAGAAGAACCGAAGAAATCTCCTCTGGGGTGACGGAGTCACTCCCCTGCTTACGCAGGCACCTTCTAAGATGACGATCAGTACCCTTGGACTCCTCTCACAGCGACGAGCCTGCTCCTAAGGACACAGAGGGTGAACCCCATAGACATAGACTGTCCTGAGGTCCTGCTGACGCAATTTGAAGGAGGTAAGACCTTACCTTCCCTGTGAGCGACAGTAACCCTGTGCACTGCGTCTTCTTCACCTCCTGAGGACTCTGTGCACTATTTGCAAAATTCCTTCTTTCACAGCCTGGCCTGTCCCCCTAGCGCTCCATCCTGCAATGCTCAACTCGCTGAGTTGTTCTCCGGCGGCATGGGACCTTCATTTGTTGTGCTGCACCAACTGCATTTTGCACCTCCTTTGTCCCCGTGTCCTGGGACACCCGTAGGTGCTGCCTGGCATCCTGAGGGCTCTCTAAAGTGCTGAGAGCACCATCTTTCTCTTCACACAGAGTTGGGGCCCCCACATCCCTGCTGGGTCCAGCCAGCACAATTTTGATGCAAAATGCATATTTGTCATAACAAAGGCTTGTTGGCGACTTCCAACACAAAATCACATCTGCATCCACATGCACACCGTGGGACATCTTTTGCATCACACAGCAACCTACTGGCTTCTTCCTAGGGTTCCTTATCTGCAGTCTTTGACTGACCGGGTCTCTTCTTTTGCACCCTCTTGTGGGTTGGCAGAGGCTCCTGTCCTTCCTGGAACTTCTTTCGACTTCTGGACTTGGTCCCCTTCTTATGCAGATCTTATGGTCCAGGAATACAGCAGTTGTTGTTTGAAGACCTGGTTGGTTACTGCAATAATCCATATCACGAGCTATAGTGTGTCCTAAGGAAACTTGCAGTACTTTAATCCTGCTTTTCTGGGCTCTGGGGTGGGACAATTTACTTATTTTTACTGTTTGTTAGTCTCACAGAGAATCTGCACACACTACACTTGTCTAGGGGGAAATTCGTGATTTGCATTCCACTTTCTTAGTATATGGTTTGTGTTTCCCCTGACCTATTTTCTCCCATTGCATTCTATAGCATTTCCTATTGTTTGCACTGTTCTATGACTAATTACTTGTCTAATTTTGGTGTTTAGTGTATATATTGTGTATAATACTTACCTCCAGAAGGAGTATTGTCTCTAATATATTTTTGGTACTGTGTCACCCAAATAAATACCTTTATTTTTGGTAACACTGAGAATTGTATTTACTTGTGTATAAGTACTGTGTAACTATAAGTGGTATTGCATGAGATTTCCATGTCTCCTAGTTCAGCCTATGTTGCTCTGCTATAGCTACCTCTATCAGCCTAAGCTCCTAGAACAGTACTACTTCACTAATAAGGGATAACTGGATCTGGTATAAGGTATAAGTACCCAAGGTACCCACTACAAACCAGGCCAGCCTCCTACAGCAACTCTCTGAGGGGCTTGTAGGAGGGCGGTGCTGGTACGGGATGGTGGCTGTACCTGTAGCTGGGGTGGTCACAGAAGGGTCCGCCACCACCAGAGAGCTTCCATCGGAGGAGGCATCTGAGTCTGAATTGTCCCTTCCAGTCTCCGCCGTGGTGCTCCCCCCGCCCTCCGTCCCACTGGTGCCCTCAGCGTCAGTGGACTCTGCCTCCTGGGTCCTGTGGGATGCATCTCCCTCTATTTCCGGTGCCTCTGCTCCTCCGCCAGATGATGCTAATGCACATAAGGACTGGATGACAAAACAAGAAAGGGGGGGAGAGAGACGAAGGATACACTGGGTCAATGGATGCTCAAACGCCACCTTTGGCGTACACAGCACCCTCACACACAGGGAACAGGTCTACGCACGATGCATTGCACCACCACTGACATTGCTAGCCACCAAGGTATGAGGAGGGGTGCACACCGCCAACTGCAGCACACCTGGGAGCCACACAGCCCTGACCAGTAGTGGATGCTTACAAGTTAGATGGCAGGATTATCCCTTCATAATCCTAGCCACAAGAGCACTTACGCTGCTATGTCAGGCTTGTCCTAGGGGGAACCAACTAACAAACATCCACTAGCCGGATACCACCCCACCAGCTGTACTTTGTAATGTTAGCCGCTGTACTCACCCCCTTGTGGCCTCTGTGTTGCCCTCAAGTGCCCATCTAGCTCTGGATAGGCCACTGCCAGTATGTGGGCCATCAGGGGGGTAAGGGTCTGACAGACACCCCTTTCTCGTTGGGAGGCCATCCGCGGCTGGGGCTCCAACGTCTCCCATGCCGAGCGTCTCAGGTCCTGCATTTGTTTGCGACAGTGGGTTCTCCCCATGCCATGAACCCCAGGGTCCGCACCTCCTTGGCGATGACACGCCATACACTCTTCTTTTGATGTGCGCTGACCTGCAGAGGCAATACAGACAGGAAAACACCATTAAACAAACAGTCCAGCCAGTTACACATATGGCCCACCATACCTGTTGATAGCACTATTGGAACACACATATCCCAGCACCCAATGTGCACCCAACCAGGATGACATCCCTCCCCGCTTACACGGAGCCATCACACACACCTCCACACATGACTGCCACATGCATTGTGCCCACAGCGTACTCACCTGTTGGTCTGGAGGCCCATACAACAGTCCGTACTGGGTTAGGATCCCATCCACCAGTCTCTCCAACTCCTCCAAAGTGAAGACTGGAGACCTTTCCCCGGTCACATGGGCAATGATAGGTTCCAGGCACAGGTCACAGCAGCACATTCAGTGTAGGTCCTCTCCTATGGAAGGTCAGATAGCAAGTGAGGAATCAGATAGAAAATGGCAGTCACGTCCGCGGCGGTGCATACCATCACCGCCGGCGTAGATCACCATTGGACACTGTAACCCTAAGGGCCCAAGATTCGTCAATGAGGATTTACATGGCGGTTCACGACCGCCTCCAGCCACAGTGCACAATGTCATCAGAATTGCCTCACTTCCACCTGTCCCTCCACACAGGACAGGCGGATGCCATTTCATGGGGGGGGCAGCCCTATGGAATCATGAAGCGTCACAGGAGAAAAAGGGAAATACTCGACAAATCACACTGACCCATTACAAGTTTACAGAATGCTAACTACTGCTGTGGCTCCAATGATCAGTTTGTGACAGCCTCCTCACTCGTGTGTCCCTTAGATACACACCCCTGGGGATTAATAGGAGATGGAGACATACCCGCGTGTACAGAACCCTGGTGGACTTGACTACACTGGAGGACAGGCACATTATCCTCACCTATAGACTGGACAGGGCCACAATCACAGAGCTGTGTGCCCAGTTGGACCCTGACCTGGAATCTCAGCTATCTGTCATCCCACTGGGATCTTCCCTCTTGTGCAGGTGCTATCTATACTCAAACGTGCTGACAAGAGTGTTGTCTGCCCTGATAAAACACATGTGCAACTACATGGTTTTCCCTCAGGTTGAGGATTTGGCCACAGTGAAGGACAAGTTTTATGCAATGGGACATATCCCCAACATAATTGGGGCGACTGATGGTACACATATTGCATTTGTAGCCCCGCCAGAATGAACAGGTGTTCAGGAATTTTAAGAGTTTCCACTCCATGAATGTTTAGAATGGTGTGCTTAACGGACCGGTACATCTCCCATGTCAATGCTAAGTATCCTGGGTCAGTGCATGATGCCTTTGTCCTGAGGAATAGCAGCATCCCAAATGTGAAGGGGCAACTACAGAGGCACAGGGTGTGGCTAATAGGTGAATCCTGGTTCCTACCCTGTATATGTTGGTGTATGGGTATGGTGTGGGCCTTATAGGATAGTGTGTGGCTAAATGTTGTCCCTCAATATTTGCAGGTGACTCTGGTTACCCAAACCTATCATGGCTGCTGACCCCTGTGAGGAATGCCAGGACAAGGGCAGAACAACGTTATAATGGGGCACATGGGCGAACCAGAAGGATCATTGAGAGAACCTTTGGCTTCCTGAAGGCCAGGTTCAGGTGGATCCCTGTGCTACTCACCCAAGGAGGTCTGCCAGATTTTAGTGGCATGCTGCATGTTGCACAACCTGGACCTCAGACGCCATGTCCATTTTCTGCAGGAGGAGGAGACTGGAGATGCCCCTGTGGCAGCAGTAGACCCTGTGGACAGTGAGGATGAGGACGCAGAGGATGAGGATGAGGACAACAGAACATCTGTGATCCGTCAATATTTCCAATGACACACAGGTAAGACAGTGTTACTTTACATTTCAATGACTTTGATTCTAATCTGTGTGGCAATGGCATGCCAATATTTCCCACTTCTATGCCCACTTACTTTTCCCTCTGGCAATTCATTTTGCAGATGTTGGTGATTTGACAATTACTCCTGATGTGATCACTACAGCCAGCTACAGGTCATTAATCTATGCTCATACTATGTACAGTTCATTTGCAATGTTTGTACCTGTTCAAAAAAATACATATTTGAAATACATGTGTAGGAGGCTGGCTTGGTTTGTAGTGGCTACCTTGGGTACTTACACCTTACACCAGGTCCAGTTATCCCTTGTTAGTGAAGTAGTAGTGTTCTAGCAGCTTAGGCTGAAAGAGGTATCTATAGCAGAACAACTTAGGTTGAACTAGGAGACATGCAAAGCTCGTGCAATACCACTCATAGTTACACAGTACGTATACACAAGTAAAGACAATACTCAGTGTTATGAAAAATAAAGGTATTTATTTGGGTGACACAGTACCAAAAATATCTTAGAGACAATACTCCTTCTGTAGGTAAGTATTATACACAATATATACACTAAACACAAAAATTAGACAAGTAATTAGTCATAGGATAGTACAAACAATAGGAAATGCTATAGAATGTAACGGGACAAAATAGGTCTAGGGGCAACACACACCATATACTAAGAAAGTGGAATGCAAATCACGAATTACCTCCTAGACAAGTATGGTGTGTGCAGAATCCCTTGGAAAGTAAGAATACAGTAAAGGTAAGTAAATTACCCCACCCCAGAGCCCAGAAAAGCAGGAGAAAGAACTGCAAGTTTCCTTAGGACACACTACTCCTTGTGATATGGATTATTGCAGTAACCAACCAAGTCTGCAAACAACAAATGCTAGATTCATGGACCTGAAGACCTGAAAAAGAAAGGGGACCAAGTCCAGAAGTCGAAAGAAGTTCCAGGAAGGACAGGAGCCCCTGCCAACCCAGAAGAGGGTGCAAAAGAAGAGTCCCCGGTTGGACGAAGACTACAGGAATGCACCCTAGGTAGTTGCCAGCGAGTTCCAGCATAATATAAAAAACGTTTCACCACGTGAAAATGGAAGTAGATGTGATTTCATGTTGGAAGTCGCCAACAAGCCTTGGTTACAACAAAAGTGTGTTTTGCGTCAAAATGGCACTGGCTGGACCCAGGAGGGACCTGGGGGCCTCAACTCTGTGTGAGGAGGAAGAGGGGTCACTCAGCACTTCAGAGAGCCCTCTGGATACCAGACAGCATCTGCGGTAGTCCCAGGACACGGGGACAAAGGAGGTGCAAAATGTGGTTGGTGCAGCACAACAAAGAACTGTCCCACGCCGCTAAAGGTCAACTCAATGAGTTGAGCATCACAGGATAGAGTGCTGGGGACCTGGGCCAGGCTGTGCACAAAGGAATTTTGCAAACAGTGCACAGATGCCTCAGGTGGTGAAGAAGACGCAGTGCACAGGGGTACTGTCACTCTCAGGGAAGGCATGGTCTTACCTCCTCCAAATTGTGTCAGCAGTACCTAAAGGACAGTCTGTGTCAATGGGGTCCTGTAGGAAGGTAGACTCTTTCTAGCCTTGTTACCCCCACGTTTGGCCTGTTTGCGAGTATATGTGAGGGTGCTTTCACTGTCTCACTGGGATGCTGCTAGCCAGGGCCCAGTGCTCATAGTGAAAACCCTATGTTGTCAGTGTGTTTGTTATGTGTCAATGGGATCCAGCTAGCCAGGACCCCAGTGCTCATAAGTTTGTGGCCTATATGTGTTCCCTGTGTGGTGCCTAACTGTATCACTGGGGCTCTGCTAACCAGAACCTCAGTGTTTATGCTGTGTCTGCTTTCTAAATTTGTCACTGCAGGCTAGTGACTAAATTTACCAATTCTCATTGGCACATTGGTACACCCATATAATTCCCTTGTATATGGTACTTAGGTAACCAGGGTATTGGGGTTCCAGGAGATCCCTATGGGCTGCAGCATTTCTTTTGCCACCCATAGGGAGCTCTGACAATTCTTTCACAGGCCTGCCACTGCAGCCTGAGTGAAATAACGTCCACGTTATTTCACAGCCATTTACCACTGCACTTAAGTAACTTATAAGTCACCTATATGTCTAACCTTTACCTGGTAAAGGTAAGGTGCAAAGTTACTTAGTGTGTGGACACCCTGGCACTAGCCAAGGTGCCCCCACATTGTTCAGGGCAAATTCCCCGGACTTTGTGAGTGCGGGGACACCATTACACGCATGCACTACACACAGGTCAATACCTATGTGTAGCTTCACAATGGTAACTCCGAATATGGCCATGTAACATGTCTATGATCATGGAATTGCCACCTCTATGCCATCCTGGCATTGTTGGCACAATCCCATGATCCCACGGGTCTGTAGCTCAGACCCGGGTACTGCCAAACTACCTTTCCCGGGGTTTCACTGCAGCTGCTGCTGCTGCCAACTCCTCAGACAGGTTTCTGCCCTCCTGGGGTCCAGCCAGGCTTGGCCCAGGATGGCAGAACAAAGGACTTCCTCAGAGAGAGGGTGTTACACCCTCTCCCTTTGGAAAAAGGTGTCAGGGCTGGGGAGGAGTAGCCTCCCCCAGCCTCTGGAAATGCTTTCATGGGCACAGATGGTGCCCATTTCTGCATAAGCCAGTCTACACCGGTTCAGGGACCCCTCAGCCCTGCTCTGGCGCGAAACTGGACAAAGGAAAGGGGAGTGACCACTCCCCTGACCTGCACCTCCCCTGGGAGGTGCCCAGAGCTCCTCCAGTGTGCTCCAGACCTCTGCCATCTTGGAAACAGAGGTGTTGCTGGCACACTGGACTGCTCTGAGTGGCCATGGCCAGCAGGTGACGTCAGAGACTCCTTCTGATAGGCTCCTTCAGGTGTTGCTAGCCTATCTTCTCTCCTAAGTAGCCAAACCCTCTTTTCTGGCTATTTAGGGTCTCTGCTTTGGGGATTTCCTTAGATAACGAATGCAAGAGCTCCTCAGAGTTCCTCTGCATCTCTCTCTTCACCTTCTGCCAAGGAATCGACTGCTGACCGCGCTGGAAGCCTGCAAAACTGCAACAAAGTAGCGAAGACGACTACTGCAACTCTGTAACGCTGATCCTGCCGCCTTCTCGACTGTTTTCCTGGTGGTGCATGCTGTGGGGGTAGTCTGCCTCCTCTCTGCACTAGAATCTCCGAAGAAATCTCCTGTGGGTCGACGGAATCTTCTCCCTGCTACCGCTGGCACCAAAGAACTGCATCACTGGTCCCCTGGGTCTCCTCTCAGCACAATGAGCGAGGTCCCTTGAATCCAGTAACTCTGTCCAAGTGACTCCCACAGTCCAGTGACTCTTCAGTCCAAGTTTGGTGGAGGTAAGTCCTTGCCTCCCCACGCCAGACTGCATTGCTGGGAACAGCTGCTTTTGCAGCTACTCCGGCCTCTGTGCACTTCCGGCGGAAATCCTTTGTGCACAGCCAAGCCTGGGTCCACAGCACTCTAACCTGCATTGCACGACCTCCTGAGTTGTCCTCCGGCGGCGTGGGACTCCTTTGTGCAACTTTGGGTGAGCACCGTTTCACTCCTCTTTGTAGTGCCTGTTCTGGCATTTCTGTGGGTGCTGCCTGCTTCTGAGAGGGCTCCTTGTCTTGCTGGGCGCCCTCTCTGTCCCCTGACGCAATTGGCGATATCCTGGTCCCTCCTGGGCCACAGCAGCATCCAAAAATCCTAACCGCACGACTTGCAGCTAGCAAGGCTTATTTGCGGTCTTTCTTCAGGAAAACACTTCTGCACGACTCTCCACGGCATGGGGGATCCATCCTCCAAAGGGGAAGTTTCTAGCCCTTGTTGTTCCTGCAGAATCCTCAGCTTCTACTGTCCAGTAGCAGCTTCTTTGCACCCACAGCTGGCATTTCCTGGGCATCTGCCCACTCTCGACTTGATCGTGACTTTTGGACTTGGTCCCCTTGTTCCACAGGTACTCCAGTCTGGAAATCCATCGTTGTTGCATTGCTGGTTTTGGTCTTTCCTGCAGAATTCCCCTATCACGACTTCTGTGCTCTTTGGGGAATTTTAGTGCACTTTGCACTCACTTTTCAGGGTCTTGGAGTGGGCTATTTTTCTAACCCTAACTGTTTTCTTACAGTCCCAGCGACCCTCTACAAGGTCACATAGGTTTGGGGTCCATTCGTGGTTCGCATTCCACTTTTGGAGTATATGGTTTGTGTTGCCCCTATCCCTATGTGTCCCCAATGCATCCTATTGTAACTATACACTGTTTGCACTGTTTTCTAATACTATACTGCATATTTTTGGTATTGTGTACAAATATCTTGTGTATATTTGCTATCCTCATACTGAGGGTACTCACTGAGATACTTTTGGCATATTGTCATAAAAATAAAGGGGCATATTTATACTCCGTTTGCGCCGAATGTGCATCAACAATTTTGACGCACAATCAGCGCAAACGTTGCCCCATGTTTAAACCCTGACACCCGAGCCCGCGAACGAAAAGAATCCGCAATGTGCGTCATTTTCTGGATGCGGCAACCCGCCCTGCGTTAATGATATGCAGGGTAGGCGTTCCCATCCAAAAAACGACACACACACCCATGCGCCGTATTTATGCTTCCGGGCAAAAATTACTCTCGGTCGGGAGGCGGAGCAAAAAAATGACGCAAAGCCCGATGTGCGTCAAAATTTAACGCCTAGGTCAGGGCAGGCGTTAAAATGGGGCAAACACACCTGTATTTAATCAGAACACACAGAACAAACAACAGAGGAGCAGAGCAGCAGAGCAGCAACAGGGAGACATGGAGTTGATTTTTGTTCAGCGTGCACGTAGACGCAGAGCCCTGCAGCAACAACAGCAGCTACAACAACAACAGCAGGGACCCCAAAGGCTTCGCAGAAGGCAGGAGAGGATATTCCGCCCAAGAACAACCCTGCATGGCCTCAGGGAACACGACATCATACAGAGGTACCGGTTGAACTGGCAGGCCATTCAGCAGCTGCTGAGAAATATTGAACAGCAGTTGGCCCCCACTTTGGTGACACCCCACACCATACCAACAGAAACAAAGCTGCTTGCCGTACTTCACCTGCTGGCAAGTGGCTTGTTTCAGACAACTGGTGCCCTGGTTGGTGGAATATCACAACCATCATTCTCCGCATTCCTGCCAAAAGTACTGGATGCCATCATTCGCCTGACACCCCTCCACATCTGCTTCCCTAACACACTGCAGAAGCAGCAGGAAACAAAACAGGGGTTCTACGCCATCAGTGGCTTCCCACACGTCCTTGGTGCAATCGACTGCACACACGTACGCCTTGTGCCACCTGCTGCAACAGAACACCTCTACCGGAACAGG